>NC_135498.1:4847739-5138430 GCF_052857255.1 Amblyomma americanum
TTTCATGTTTCTCTTGCAAGTTTGCATTTTTTTCAAATTATCTCGTTTTCAAAAGACGTATAGTTATATTTTATCTAAAAAAACTGGTCGCAGCGAGAAACTGCCAACAATCTTTTAACATGATCGCTTGAAGGGTCCCGTGTCGCAGAAAAGCCTGTGTCCACGTCGTCGGGGTTGCTGCCGTTAGTGAAAAGTCTCGTTAGAAGCAAAGGATTGATAAAACTGAGGTGAAAAGGAAATTTGGTTCACTTGGTAACGCTATCGCGTTCTCCTCTGCAAGGTGAAGTTCAATCGTGTGCCGTTATTTCCTGCGCTCTATTTACTTTCCTGCTACCAAGTTTCTAATGCGATAGCATAAGGAGTGACATGAAGCCGAAAGCTGCTCGTATAGTCAGTGTGAAGCCGCGATGTCAGGAAATAATGATCAGAAAAGAACACATAACCGCGAAAGCGTTTCGAACCCACGGTGGTGCGAGCACACGAGCTGCGCTTGCCACTGCTTTAGACCACTCATCCATCGCCGCAGCATTTCATCCCGCGTGTTGAACTACCGGTATCTCGCCTTGTGTTTGTACATCCACGTCTTCGGCAATTTTCACACGCTTCTAGACTCAAAAGGACGCAGGCCTAAAAAAGGCCCAAGGAAGTGCCATCTGACGAGCATGGAGCAAGTTACATGGAACGATTGGAGATTTGATCTACCGCAGGACGGTAACAATTAAAGAACATAAATTGTTATTAGTGTTAGTGAATTCAGTTCAACACGAAGCGGTCACGCGTAATCTGAGCCCATGTGCTCTTTCCTGTCCGCATGGGTCGTATTGACCGCCCGTGAATTTAATATGTACTACTATTTTTGGTGACTCTCAGCACACAATACGTAGCTTTGCCAAAGACCGTGTTTCCCCCGCTGCTCTTTCATCTGAATTCGGACAGTACCAATCGATAACCGCAGCGTTTCCATCATCCGTATCCCCGCTCACACTGCACACGCACCGGGTAACAGGGCCGCACACGACGCTTCTCGAGGCCTCACCCGTCGAGCAGGGCCATTGGCCGACTCCCACGCGGTATTTTCCGCCAAGAACCGCTCGGTAACATACCACGCCGTCATAATGCATTACCGGCTCAGACGACCCGCTTTCCACCGGGTGATAAATCTTTTAACAAATCCGAAACAGCCCTTTGGCGACAGCTTCAAACGCTGTCTCTCCTTACGCTGGCCCACGTTTCCCACCCATGCCATGTTTCTCGGTAGCTATAGCCCTGACTGGGCCCTCTGCGTTCAACGCGCGGACGGAGCCCACATCTTATGGGCTTGCCTCGCTGATCTCTCTAAACCAGAACTGCAACTCAGTACTTTTGAGCAATGAGAGGCGGCAGTGCTTAGCTGGGACCTGGCTGTCCAACGCCGGGCCCTCGACCGAGCCACCGAGGCCATCCCCATGCAACGTCTTCTGATCACCTGGCGTCCATTTTTATTCTTTTCTGGAGCTAATAAAGTTTTCCTCCTGCTCCTTCACGAACAACCAACACATCCTCGTCATCGCTTCATCATCTGCTTTTCAAGAGCGCGTAACTGATCGTCTTCAATTCTAAATAATCATCGCGGTTTATTTTCTCATTCCAAGTGTAATCCCACCTTTATGTAACACTTCTTAAAAGGAGGCCCTTGAAGAAATAAAACTTAGCTGAGGTACTCCTGAACAGCTCTTCATTTTGAGAATAGACTCCACCCCCTCGTTTTAATAAAGCTATTTTACATCACTGCAAACCCATCACTCGCAAACTGCCCGAAAAAACTTTTGGAAGCACGAAAACGGAGAACATACGCGCTAATTCTTTAAAAGTCGAAAGAGGAATGGGGCCGAAGGTACTAGAATTAAACGCTTATAAGAAAGCAAGTCGAGCGAGTTCTCTAAACTCGTACACCACGAAAAAACTCGCTCACGAAGTTCCTTTTTTTTTTCGTTCTCGTTCAGTTTCAATCGTTATCTGTTTTCTTTCTCCGTCTCTCCAATGAAGCCGAGTCAACCGCGACAATTTTCCGCCCTGGCAACTAGTAGCGCTAAGAGGGTCTCCATGTTGCCTGAAACCTGATTTCTGCTACCTTGTCTTTTCTATGCAACTTCTGACCTCGCTCTAGCCTCGCACACTGCGATATGAACAGGTCTATGAAGGAACAAAGTTACGCTGTGTGGTAATTAGGATTAGAAAACTGAAGCAAGGCACTCACGTGTTACGCCTCCCACTTAGCGGAGGCATTTTTTTCCCACGCTCCGCTCCTTCCAGAACCCCGACAAAGTTTCTGAAGCAAGCGGCTGGTCCGTGCTCCGTACCGTCCAGTAGCCGCAGATGGAGTGCTAACCCTCCAGACACAGTGCAAGTGTCTTGTCCGCGAAGCACGCAAACAAATAGCCTAACAGCCACTGAGATAAAAACCTCCTCCGGGTCACGGAGTGTTCCTTTTGGGAGATTACGGTGACATGTCCCTTTCCGACCACGCACCGGCCTGAGGTGTTTACTGTCTGGGGCATTCGTAGACAGAAACGCATTCACACTCTGGTCATTCACTGCTATTCGCCCACCCCAGAATGACCTCGACGGGCGTTTAAAGGCTGACCCTACATCCTTGTCTAGATTATTGCTTTGCGCTTTGGCATAACACTGTATAATTCAAGCGCAGTCATGTCATTTCAAAACAAGAAAAAAGCAGACAGGCTTATTCGGGCCTTGCTAAGGTTGAGGAACCCGCACTGTGTGAAAGTATGTTACATTCGGCAATTCGCTCTTCGTAATTTTCAATAATCTTGATTCTGCGAAAATGGCACCGGTTATTTGAAGCTCCTTTCCTTCTGTTCCACGAGTTCCATATAAAGTTGTCATTTTTTCCAAAGAACCAAACAAGGTATACTACACACTGTCACCATTAAGCTGTTTTGAATCGCACCAGAGCACAGCGAACGCTTTAATAGTTCGTGAATTCATCCGACGCGCGTCATTTGTCAGAGGTAAATCAAAAATGGCTCGGTTATCGCGGCGAAAACTTTGGTTCGTGCACCTGAACGCGCCGATGGAACACTCCATGAAGGCCGCACTGCAGGGCTGCCCACATGCTTCGACCACCTGCTGTTCTTTATCGCCCGCTGAAATCTCATCATATGAGTGATTTTGAATTGAGCCTCCACCGAAATCATAGAGGCTACATTCAATTCGTATTGAAAGTGCACTAAAGAGCGTTCTGGCATTTTTTTTTGCTTTAATTTAATTTGAATGGTTTCCGTAAATAAATAGTTTCACTCGCAGACAACATGCCAATCAGCCTACAGAAATAAAAACACGCGTGGACCATTTGCTTTCGCAAGACTCAGCGTCATCAGTCTGCAATTTCCAATGGAAATATTATAATACGTGGAGGCATCCAAGCCAATTTTTAATACTCTTTTTAGGCTACACCTAAATAATAGTTTAATAAAATCGCTACATATTTGTGGATCAGAGGACATATCACCGAGGAGGAGGAAAAACATTTATTAAGAGCATAATTACTGGCTGGATTCAGTAGGGGAACCCATTGGTGGCCATCCTAATCCGGCCCCTCTCAACCAACGATTTCTGCACGAGTAGACAGTGGCTATAAAAGATTTCCTACCAAAATAACGAGCCCAGAGCAAGCGGACTATGTTTTCTCCTCGTCTGCTGGCGCATGGGTGATGCGCACGACCACCTGCTCCGGCTGTACATAATCCTACCAGCAACCCGCACATTATTAAAGATCACTGTGGGCATAACTCCGCCAACGGCGAAGCGTCAGGTCATCACGCGATTTGGCTGAAAGGCACTCGGCGCGTGCTTTTCGCCATTTTAGTCATGTTGATTTAGCCCTCCTGCACTGCACGGTGAGTTGAAAAGAAACGATGGGAGCCGGGGTGCTTAATCCATGTTCATAGAAAAATCGGCCACACGGGATAATCGTTCGAAGTTTCTAAGAATGGTCGGAGTCTATAGATCGATTTTCCGCGATAAAAAGACGAACTCATAATCATCTGTAGTGCAGCTTTGAGTTGTTTTGGTTTTATGGTTTGGTTTTATAAGGTTTGACGTCCCAAAGCTACACAGATTATGAGAGACGCCGTAGTGGACGGCTCCGGGTAATTTCTACCACCTGGGGTTCTTTAACGCGCACTGACATCGCACAGTACACTGGCATCTAACATTTCGCGTCCATCGAAATACGCAGCGGCCGGGATCAAACCCGCGTCTTTCGTGTCAGCAGCAGAGCACCATATCTATTGAGCCATTCAGAGGCTCCTTAAAGTAGTGTACTGTATTTAAGCTCGCGCACGCTCCAAACTTGCTCCGCCCATTCTCTGCAGTAACGCTATCTCCACGCGAAAAAACAAACTAAAAATCTGCCAACTTCATAGGAGTACTAGGTGGGTCTGCCATGTTTTAAAAAGTACATCGCCAGCCCAGCGGGTGCTAAGGCCCGAAAGAAGAGTCCCTTTCGAGCGCACAGCGTTTCACGCTGTCTCGCACGTTGTGTTATGGGGCCACTTTTGCACAGACGCGGAGAAAGGCCTTTTCCGCAGGTTATACAGCACCGGTTGGAATTCTTCCAGCCTGTAGCGCATGGTTTGTTTTTGCAACATAGGGCCATGATATCCCGAGATAACTCGGCTTGTCATAGCCAGTTTTATACTTCTTTATGGCACAAAGTAGAAGCCAAGTGTGCCCCTCCGCTTCCGTGCCGATCCTAAGCTGACTTCTTATCGCCAGAACAACGAAGCAAGGCTGTAAAGATACCTCAACAGTTTTCATTGCACGCAATTTTACTGTGGCTAGGTGCGAAACGTGAGAAAGCGCTGATATTTTGGAGAAGCTACACACAAAAAGTAATTTTTCAGTTGACGCAGATGTTAAAACACACTCGCAATTCTCCAAATATGGTTGAGCATGCCTATTTAGGTTTTTACTACGCTTTTGCCACCTTCCTGAAGTTTAATTTTCTCAAAAGCTTAATTCCCGGCCTGCTTACCTCTCAAGCCACCAACAGATTCGAATCGCAGCGTAACCTCATTGCAAAGAAACGCAATTCCTCTTGAAACGACGTCATATAATTCCCCGCAACGTGTGAATCAACAATGGTCACGCTGCACAAATTTCAGCGCTCTGCAGACGGCTAATATTTAAATTAGCCCACGAAACAGGTTGTTTGTCAAGACATTTCAGTATTCTTCGTCATGCTTACTTATGGTGCGCTCGTGTAGCTTTCCTCTATCTGCCGCCTATAACTCGACATCAAATAGTGCATATCCAACAATTCTGGACAAAAGCATTTTTGAGCGGGAAACTGTTTATGAACGCAATTTTTCATATATTGTAAGATTTCCATATAACAACGTCCCCGCAGACCACCGGGCGGCAGTCTTCCTTTTTTTTTTTGCTACGTTTTTGCTATCGTCAAAAGCATTCCACATTGGCTTTCTATGGCAGTCTTAAGTGCTCGATACGATCGCTGCAAATGCGTTAAAAGAAATATTTTCTTGCACATCAGAATAAGCGACCACCACCTTCAATATTTCAATAACAGAATCTTACAATTCATTGATATTAAAAAATTTTATTCGAGAATGTTGGACATGAGTTTGCTGAGCAGAATAAGGCTCGTGAAGGGCAGAAAGCGCTCGAGTATCTCGCACGATATTTCTTCAAAACAGCTTATAACTGTTCGATGGTCCACTGATCAGCTAGCACATCACAAGTTCTAAATTGCTATTCGAACGCTAAGTTAACCCCCGCAAAGATTTTTAAAGGGCAGGAAAACATCTAACCGAATTGCCCTTGCAACTTTCCCACATGTCATTGCTATATCTGCTACAACAGCGCTGTGGTCTCTCGAACCTGCAACAGAGAAGACTCATTCAATCAGTCTATTATTACTAAAAAAATACCGGTGGTCGAAAGGTAAGGCGGAGAAGAAGCTGTTTCTTCACTACTTTCCAAAGACCCCTCCACCCCGCGAGCACTGAAAGGCTATATTCTACATGAATTTCATACTGGGCAAAAAAAAAAAATAATAATACGTTCCTACACAACGCCAGGCATATTACAAAGAAAACCGTTGAGGACAATACCATTACCATCAGTTCGTGATGGGCCATGGCGTCAATGATACAGTCGGTTATAATTTATGTAGGGTTTGAAATTCTAGGTTTAAACCAAAAATAAAACTATAAACATCGGCCAAAGCACTCTCGCTCTACATAGCGCAAGAACTCAGTAATGACATGGCAAACCACCCTTTATAAATTAACTTCAGCTTGTTTTGTACAGCAATAGCTATTAAATGCTCTTTCCCGGGTTTCACGTCAGTGTAGTAGCAGCAGTAGTAGTAGTCGGCGCAACCGGAGGGTGCTTACCACCGGAACCATCTGGAGGTTCGTTCCTTGGAAGGAGGAGGGCGTGAAGAATCGCATGGCGAGCACGTGTGGAAAACAAAAAAGAACGCGCCATAAGTACAAAGATATGAAGTCGCTGCGCTGTTCTGTGCTTCAATCAGAGTGCCTCAACCGGAACCGAACCTGAACCCGAACTCTCCACCGAACCCGTATTTTTGCCCGGAACCGGAACCGAACCCACATTTTTTTCGCCATTTTAGAACTGAGCCCGAATCGAACCGATTCAGATGAACCGTTCCGAATCGGTTCGGGACTTGATTCAGTCCCATTTTTTTGCAACCTGGCATACTTTTTTTTCACACAGAATGAGACACGCTAGCACGTAGAGTTACCCATCAAAAGCTGCCTGTGCTTGACAGTGCGAAAATGAGCGCAGTTTTTAGGACAATAATCAGACAAAAAGGAGTGAGGATATGAGGCTTACATTTTTTCTCAGCATTATTCAGTTCCTGTTACTATCGATAGGCACATGATATTTAATTAGGCGTAGAAATCGCCGAGAACTCGTAAAATTTGAAAAAAGCTGAATTTTGACGGAGATTAAAAAAACGTCCACGATTTTCTTTAAAATTTCTCTGGGAGACCTCCAGTTCCTGGTAATTCTAGGACAAGAAAAAATGCTGCATTGGATTGTTTTAAACTATAAAATTAAAGGCCTAGCACAGTCTATATTTCGTCCAGCTACCCTTACTGGCAATTGTGTATTAAAGAGAGCAACGGTCACGAGTTCGATTTCGAACTGACCACAAATAGCACAATGACAAAGTCTAAAAAAATACCTTGAAAACATAATTTTGCTTGCAAGCGTTTTCAATGAGTCAAGAACACGTTTGCTTCTTCACGAGGCTTCTATACATCTCGCTAATAGATTCGGGATTTTGTCCTATTTCAAAACTATTTTACGGCAATTTGGCTTGGAATCGTATCTATAAAACACATAGCTCAAACTTACATAGCGTTTAGATCAATGATAGCTTGTTTAATTGAACTTTAACTAAAGGTGCGCGACACGGTATAGTTGTGCTTCGTGCTTCTCGTACTCTAAAATGAGCCAGGAAAGCCCCTCCACTCCAGAAACGAGAAGATTCTGTGCATATGTGCACAGTGCACTGCACTGGCAGGTGGCTGTTTCTATCACAGCCACCGGTAGGGATTGTGCGACCGATGCTGCCATTCCCGACCAACCTTTCGCGACCAATCATTATTATAACTGTCACCTGCTAGGATAGGTTGTGATGACGCCATAAGGTTACGTGGTCTAGGTGGCGCGACGCCATCTTTCTATACACTCTTAATCTGGCTCCACTTAAATTCCAGTTAGTAACTGGAACTTTGGTGGAGCTTTAAAAAAAATTCCACTTATATAATTAGAACTGTGTTCCGGGTAAGAAAAAAACTAACGAGATATGTGGAACACAGTGCTATTTAAGAGGAAAATGGCTCAGTGAAACTGAACTTTCCACATACATGTGTCTGGAACATAGTTGCGCCTATAATCCGGAAGGTATTATGTGGACCCACGTTTCACATGCAAGCATTTCATGAATTTCGACCTATTTGATGGCTTCACTGCTCGGCGTCACTGCATTGCGCATTGTCAATGCAGTGGGCACTGATGTCTGGTCATGTGCAGGAACCATGGAAATGAATCACAAGAGCCCTTTGCAGTAAGCTCGCGTTTGCTTGTCTGACATTTCTTGGAACAAGATATTGAGAGCTATATGTTTACATGGTCATACATCTGCTCGCAATGACACAGTGTTATCTTTAATTTATGCTGGGAAGACAGGTAATAGATTTATGTTGAATTTCCCTTCTGACGCTTAAATACTTATAACCACAGGAGAGAAGTACTACAGGGGTTTACATCGATCGCGATAGGAAATGATTAGCATTGTATTGTTTAACAGTGTTATGTAAAATTTAGACCACGAAAAGTGGGTTAAATTTGGAAGAAACGCTTTGAATCACTTATTCAGCACGCAACCCCTGTCTAAAAACATGGCTGCATCTCCAAACGTATGGTTGTTGAAAACTCGAAAGACAGTACTTCTTGACAAAATCGAATTTCCAGCTATCATGCAGTATTTTTTTAACCACACCACACAACCGTTTGACTCATGCTCATTCTGTATTGTTAGGGCCGAAACTATAAATAAACAAAGTGCAAATGAAGACAAGATACAAACAGATGCAAACACTTCAATCAGTGTAGCGCAAAAGATGTGTATGCTAATTACAACAAATCCGAGTCAATGACTGCGCAACACAAATCAGACGAATGTCCCCGAGCTGCACGAGCCGCAGAAGAAAGCCTGAAACAAAGAGGTGGTTCAGAGAATTAACCTTTGGCGTTGCGTTTTTACACGGTATTCTTTGTGTTCATATCCTATAAACATTCTTTAGTTCAATAACCTTCGTGGCCTATTTGAGCTACGCCATGCTGCGTCCCTTTACATCACGTTCATTGCGTGGTCTCAACAAATGAGGTGATATTTAAAAGGCCATGCAGAGAAAATCACAGCAGCAAACTCACTTGTCACGATTTATCTTGGCCTAATAAAGGTAACTAATAAAGATAAAACTATTCAAAGGCAGGCCTGACTAGGGGTCTGTTCATGCGGAGCACAAGCATGAAGACATAAGCTAATCATGCAGCAATATGACAATTAGCGAAATAATGTATACGCAAGCAACATGGATTAATTCGTGCAGCTATTCTAGCAAAGACACAAAAGTGGAATACAGAAGTAAAGGTACGGGCAAATGTAAACGGAGCATGTTCTTCCATTCTAATTGCAATCACGCCTTCCATATATCAGAGATGAAAAAATATTATTTGTACTCGACAAAGCGCACTAGGCTCCTCCAGCAATCTGGACCTGCTACAGCTACCAGCTTATATAAAGGCAACGCGCAAAAAAACGTTTTTATTATATCTCGGTTTTTGCTTCAGTACTATGTAATCTGTCAAAAAATACAATAAAATTTTGGTAGGATCTAACTGAAATTCAATGGATCCAGTAGGACACTAATTGCATCAAAATGGATTCGGATTAAAATAGGACAGGCAACTGGTCTTCTGAATCCAGTTTGCGCAATTGGTTTTGTCACTGAAGCATTACGCCGAAATAGCATTTGCCTGTTAAAACAGGGAATAATTACTCGTTACATTTACTTTCAGGGACAGAAGTGGGCAGGGCGTGCGAGCGTGCGCAAAAACGAACCCCTGGCGACGGCATATTTTTATAACACCGTGTCCATTCCTGTCAGGAGGAGCGGCTATTAGGAATGCTGCTGCAACGGCGCTCCATTCGGTTGGACACGCGAAGCAACACTCCGGCAACCCGCAGCAGCAAGCTGCTTGCAAAGTCCAAAAAGAAATGCAGGCTGTCAGCGCCTTACAGCAGTGGCGGCACGCTCTAGGAAACGCACAAGCTTGTCTACTCATCGTGTTGTGCTTCTCGCACCAAGCCCAAAGGTGGCAGAGCGAGCTGACGCTTACAGACGATCACCCCCTTGGTGCGCGAAATGAATTCACCCTCTTCGGGCCAAAAGATGCATTGCGAACATTGGCGACGCGTATGGGCAGGAAATGGATGCCGTCTCGCAGCTTCGCCCACTGCGAAGGCGTATTTTTAACGCTCGAGCTATTTACCGTCTTGGGCCAGCAAGACAATCTACTCTTCCTAGCGAGTAAATCCTGCACCGCCATCTGATTTATGCTTGACTCGGTATCTTTGTGTGTGATCACGATCATTTCCTAGCCTATAGACAAGGTGGACCCGACACTGCAAAGTTTATGTAAACGCCGCCATGGGCCTTTTTTTTTTTGTCAAATTAGCCACAGACCACGCCGTAATCACAAAACGACGCCACCCTTTTAACTGTCGTTCACATGCAAGCAAGCGATGAAGTATTCTTTGATGCTACCTTGGAGCGAAAAAAAAAAGAACACGAATAAAGCCAGGGCCATTTCTTTGCTTTGCGTTAACCCAGACCTCTCCTCAAAATTTCGACGAGCTTTCTTCCTCAGTCTATCAAAGGCACCAACGGCCACGCCATATCTGTGCGTGGAAAGCGCAGCGCTCACGTTGCAGGATTTCAATTGCTGCTTTGCTAAGACCAGAAACTGCTAAAACTGCCCTCTATGTCTGTTTTCCAACAATACGCAAAAAGCGGCCGCAGTTCTGTAACCAAGTCCAGGCCAACAACCCAAACCATATCACAACGTTTGAGAGGTGGCTTGGTTCGCAGTTGTTGGGAAGCGTTGTTAGGACACTGTTACCACCTTGTGCTCAGCCGCGACGATTATAGACAGAAAGCGCTACGTTGTCAGGGAGTCGGCACTTACCTGGGCGCTGTCCCATGAACTTGATGCTGTCCGCAGGCTTCAGGCTGCGGTGGCGCGAACTTGACGGAGTGCTTGTAAGCCGTTCGCATCTCATTCACGGCATCAAATTTCCATGCCACTGTGGCCTCCGTGCTCCGCCGCAAGAAAAATCTTTTTAGGGAGGCACTTCACCACTGCCTTGGCTTTCGCTAAGAGGGACGGTTGCACTGTCTGCCCCAGAGCCAGTGGTGGTAACTGACGACGCTTCAATCGCCAACTGCAGCGATAAGCCCGTTTTCAAGCCGGCAGGGTCTGGCGGCGCTGGCGATGCCAATGTGGCTCAAGTGCAGCGTCATCCATGGTGTCATCGCCGTTGATCAAGCGTGCTGCTCGCGTGACGGCTGTAGCGGATTCTCATGCCGTTGGCAATGTTGGCGACAGATTTAAGCAGCGCTTCCTGACCAGCGAAACCGCAAAAACTGTTTTTACGCTCTATACAGCTTCGGCTCAGAAATAGGCTTTCTGCGGTCCCCGGCTCGATTAGAGCAGTGTAGTGTGAAGATTAATTGGAACTCTATTTTAGAACACGGCCATCTGTCGCGTACACCGCTTGTGCTGGATATTCTTGGAAGGGACCTCGGCTCCTCTTCCTCTTACCGGTACTTTTTTTGTTCCTTGTCATGGCCAGCTGCGTTGGCAGTAGCTTAATTTCCAGTCTTTCTAAGCTCAAGTTTCTGTTCAACAGCTGAGCCGTAAAGAGATAAATCTATTGTATGCTTACCTGTCGAGCGGCATTGTAATGCAATTGTCGACTTCAGTCTGTTTTCCTAATGCACCTTATCCGATTCTCAAATTTTATTCATTTCACACTCATGATCCAGATATTCGGCAACCATTTGATGTACTCTATCACTTCTTCCAAGCTAACAAACTTAAAATAGAAAATGCCCATCGCAAAGCAACCAGGTTCATCCTTAATTGTTAGAGTTGGAATATTTCCCCAACAGCCCTACCGCAAACCGCAGGACTTGAACAGCTGGCCATGCGTCGTCATCGCGAAAAATTAAAGTTTTTATACTTATATTATCGCAATAAAAGAAAAATAGATGAAGGAATCTTATTTGAGCAAACATCTTGCCGCCCTATACGCACCTACCATTCTAAAAAACTTGCCGTGTTTTCATGTAAAAGCAATGTTTTTAAATAGTCGTTGTTTCCCTTACCATCGCTAAGTGGAATGGTTTACCCACTGAACTTGTTAATTGCTAATCAATGAATTTATTTTTACAAGCTCTGCATGAAGCATGGGGCTCACATGTATCCCCGTTTTAGTCCAAGTTCGATGCCTTCGTTGCCAAGTTCGACGTCATTGACAGTTCTCTGCCTTTATAATCAATTTTGTGTTGTGTATTCTGCTTTTGACTCTGTTCGCTAGCGACTTCTGTTGCATGTACTTCTCGTTTTAACTATTATGTCTGTGCCCCACTCCTGCCTAAGGGCCTGTAATACAGGCCGGCAGTATTTGCTAAATAAATAAATAAATAAATAAATAAATAAATATAGCTGCCTGTTGTAACTTGTTTCACGGGTACAGCGTTAGAGAGGATGTTCGAAAGAAATGTGTGCGTCATCATGCTAATTTAGAATTGGTCGACAGGAATTTGCAGTCACATGACTCTGGGATGAAAATGATTAAAACTGATCTTAAAATGTCACTGTGAGGCCATAGCATGGATTAAATGTCAATATGGCATGTAAGGGTATAAGTGAACTAATTAGTCTGAATAAATTGGGGTAATTAGATGGGAATCGAACCGATGACCCTTGTGATTAGAGTCGGATAGGTGACCCTTATTCTACTGAGGCACGTTAGTTCGACCTGGCTAAAAAGAAACATTGTGTGTCTTGTGGCGTATCACGTGGTCTAGTATGACTAGCTATGCATGTCAATGAGTCTATGAAATTACAAGCTGAGAAAAATTAACAAAGAAGGTAGCAAATAACCATTCACACTGTAGCGTCATACCCTAACGGTAGATTTTTAGAGACCCCCTAATTTTTTTTTTCCTTCCCAGACTGTTGAACATTACGTTACTTCTGTTCCGTTAAATTTTAGTTCCACCTTTCTGGTTCGGGTGTGCGAACTCTCTGCTGTCTGACCCCGAAATTGCCCTTCGAGTGACCCCACAACTTCTGAAACTAAAAAAAAAAAAATAGCTGCCGTTAAACTATATACTGCTGAACCTGGTTAGAGAGCGAAAGCTGTGGTGTATCGGGCAAGTAGACGCGGCTTACTGTCTTTAACGTTGCGTGCGTTCCGCACACTGGATAGGCAGCGCGCCCACACTGGCAGGTGGTAGTTAAATTAATGGTTGATCGCGAGGTCACCCCAATGAACGCTGCGACCTATTGCTGCAATACCGCGTGTCTGCCACAACGATGTCGGCGCTAATGCATGCAGCCCACACCTCTCTCTCACCACCGCCACGTGCTTGAAAGCGTGTCTGAAGCGTCCTCTGACCCAGCCAATTATGCGCCTTCCTTGCCTCAAAATCGTCGAAGTGTTGTCAACGCCAACGCCAATGAACACATGCGAGCGCTCGGTTTCGGCTGCAGCTGAGTGATATCACAGCTGTAACGTGGCTTCTCCTCAGTTCAAGGTCAAACTTGCGCACACGGCGAAGAAGCTACGGAGCGGAGTAGTAAAGATTTCGCTTTAAAAACAACAGAGGTTTGTGTGTCTCGTTTTTTTTTCATCTACTTTGCAATAGCGCTGAATCGCATACAGTGTCTTGCAAGCTCACCAAATGCACATTAATCTTCTCTATGTGTAAAGCCAGTAACAGGAGCAGTCCAAACTTCCACTAGGCGAAAGTGATGAATAGGGTATTCGTAGTGCGCTAAATGACAGAAGTCAATTTTTTCTGTACTACAGTGGCCATACTTTTATCTAGAACCCCACGGGGTTTTACTGGATCAGGTTTGCATTAAGCGGAGCGTGAAAAAGTTTTAAAACACATCTGTTCCACTTAAAGCCAGTCGATCCACTTAAAGCCAGCTGGTTCCAGTTAAAAAGGCCAAATAAGATGCGACTGAAGTTGCCGTTCCACATAGAGCACATTGAAAATAGTTTCTTTCCAATGAACTAACTGAAACAGAGATTTAGGTGGAACTTATGTGGAGCCGATGGTGTTTATTTGGAACCTAGATTAAGAGTGTACGCTACAGCTGGAGCGACGTTCCTCTGAACTTACCCGAGCTTGATCCAGTCAGTTCGGAGCACAAGACAAGATGACAAGTTCTTTCCCGGGGTTGGCACGCCTTAGTGCTTTACCTCTAATAACTCTTAAGGAAGGTTACCGAATTACTCCCCACAAGTGCACAAAATCAATTCCAACAGGATTTGTTCTTTTTGGGAGTCCGTTCAAGAACGTCCCCCCCCCCCCAAAAAAAAAAAAAACACGGCATCACGACAAAACACAAAGCGATGTTAAGAAGTTTCTGGCTCCTGACACAAGCGACAGTTCACAGACCATGGCACAAAAGTCCCTTTCTCACAAGGCACGTTTCGGCAGGGAAGGTTTACATGTGTTAAGTTTAAAAAAAAAGTCTTTCCGGCCGATTGAATACACATCCGTTGCACCCGCTTTAATACACTGTTGTCTAGAATGGAGAGGTTAGGCCAAAAAGGTGCGTTCACTTGCCTGCGGTACAAGGGAGGCTGACGAGTAAGTGATGTTGGTTTAATTTGGAGCTTAGTAATGTGGTGAATAGTGGACTGAACTAGAGACGTTATAATTAGTGAAATACTAACTAAAGTAACATTATGTGCTCAATGTGCGGTGTGGAAGAGCTGAAAGTCAGGTATGTAGAAACTGTGTCGAGATAATTGTGATAAATGTGTGAATGTGAACAAGGAACAGTGATTTTGTGTGAAGAGAACCCGCTACAGGGAGCCGTTAAAGCTGTCACATAACACCCGTTAAGATGTGGCTTAAGTGTCCCCCTAATTATAGAGTATCTTTAAAATGCTGAGCTTCGGCGGACGCGACGACTCTGGCTCGCATCTTTTCCTCGTCACATAACAAACATCTTAACACGCCCGTGAATCGACCGCATAGGCTTCAATGGAGTCAACTGCAACTGCACTGTACAAACAATTCATAATTTGACTATGGCACTTGTGGTGTTTTATTGTTTTGTACATTCCCCTTGCAAAAATTCCTTCGTGGCACTGAAGGTATGTTTGAATCAATAAATAAATAAGGAGACCAAAATAAAGGGCTATCCGAACATTATTGGCCTTCTTCCTCCATGTTATCGACGCTCTTTCCTCAAATGCAGCAGTAGTTAAACGTGCGACCGTGAATTTCTACTAGTTGGTAATTAAAACAGAAGGGGATTACTCGATGTAACAAATAGCATTGAACAAGAAAACCTACGCACCGACACGATTTTCTTTTCTTTTTCAGCCTAAACAAGGAACTGTTCTCGTTTAACTAAATCTCGCGAGCCTCTCAGCGACAGTAAGAGAAAGAGACGAAGTCTTGTGTTCTTTCGTGCGCTCCTACATTCCATTCTTCGCTAAGCCTTAATCGTTGAACGGTTTTGTAATACCCTTCCCGAAATAGCCGAGGGCAGCGGCTTTCCATTCTATGGAGACCGCACCAGAGGAGGTCGAAGCCCTTCTCGGATTTTCAAAAGAGAACGCCAAAGCCATTGTCGCCAAAGCCCCATTTGGCGACAATGACGATCAGCAAGTTACGGCGATTCCTGCGGATTTGAGCCCACCGACACAATTGCTAGATCATCGGGTTGATGAATCGAAAGCACCCGAGCTCATTAGCGCCAAGCATGCAAGCCCGCCGCTTACCGACGCCAACACAGCTCCTTCCAGTTCGCTCACGGGCTCCGGGAAGACGGCGGACGAGCGGCGCACTCTGACCAGCGACACGAAGGACTCGTTTCGTCTCCTGCCCATCTTGGCAACGCTGTACCATTCGCTGGCGCCTGCAGCGAGCGTGCTCAAGAAGGTCCGCAAGCGCAGCTCCGCCTCCATGAAGCCTCTCGAAACGAGCAGCACCGAAAGCAGCACCCTCCACACCGGCTGCCACTCCCTCATCCTCAGCATTCTCCTCGCGGGAGGCACCAGCGCCGTCCTTTCTCTAGTGAACTTCATCATCAAGCGTCTGGAGACGGTCAGCTCGCTGAAATCCTCGCCTTTATGGCGTTCGGCGTCTTCATCGGCATCCTGCCCGCGGCTACGGAAGAGGTGCAGCCCTTCAGTCCGAAACGCGCTCTTTGTGAGGACCGTCCTGTCATTAGGCTCCGCCGCCCTAAGACTGTCCAGCCTGTCATGCCTGACCATCGCAAAATCTGTTGAGTCGAGGAAAACAGGGCCGTTGAGACGCCAACCGGATAGCTTTATTCCAGCCAGGCGAATCTCGGCACCAGCACGAGACGCCCGAGAAGCGTCCCAGCCGCCGCGAGCCTCACGCGAGCGCGCAGCAGCGCAGCCAAGCCACGCCACGCAGACGGTCTAGCCACTGCATGTGGCTACTGCCTACAACAGAAACCTCGATCATCGCCTGCCTCTATGTGCCATGACCACCTATGTGCCATGTCACGAAAGCAGCAGCAACAACAACAATCACCTGCCTCACCCCCCTCATGGTCGCTATCACGGCGAGTGTCTTCCTGGCCGGGCCCTGCAACTGGACAAAGGAGGCTGCCGCGGCCCTCTCCATTCTGGGCATCACTCTGGTGGTGAAGCCGCCGTTTCTCGCGACCACGGGGGCCTCTTTCACGCAGGAGCAGTACATCGGCATCGCCTATGGCCTCAGCCACACCGTCCTCAACCTAGTCGTCACCGTCTGCATCCGAGCAACGAGGGGAGTCTCGCGAAGCGTCGTCGTGTTCCACTACGGATGTCTCTCGATGCTGGTGGTGTCCATTGTGTCCGTCGCCATGGGCCGCCTGGAGATATTCTACGACTGTTCGCAGATCGGCTATCTCCTGCTCATCTCTCATCTCACCTTCGCCGTTCAAATGTTTCTCACCAAGGCGCTACAGATTGAAAGCGCCATCATCGTGACCATGGTCAAGACAACTTCGGATGTCATATTTAGATTCGTCATACAGGTAATTAATTCCCTGTAAGCTTTGGTTCTCGTGGGTGGGAGCTTGATTCATTAGAGTGCAATTTACGGTATTCGTAGCAGTATTCGCTTGTAATTAGGAGAGCTTCTGTACCATAATATAACATTTTCCTGGTCTTTATTTACTGAGCCCTATAAGGATTCATAATTTCTATTATTGTTTCCGAGCATTCTGTTTGCGCAGAGCAGTAAGCAAGATACATAATATGTCCATGCAACTTGGTAACCTAGAGTGATATATAAACATATGTTCTTTTCAAAATGTAGATAATTACAGGCGGTGGTAGTTTAGTAGAGCTTTGAAATAACCATCCATCACATCTGCTAAGGGAATCTTCCTCCGGATAGTTAGACCTACGTGAGTACCTGCTCCGTTCCGTTTATCTGTGTGGGTATACGGCTGTGCAGTGACCATTATTCCGACTGAGAACTTTACGGCCCTTTGTAATGTTATTTCCATCATACCATTGGCTTGATAAACGATGACATGTTTTCATTCTTGTGCTAGATTCTCATTCCAAAATGAATGAATAAAGTATCGTACTTCTGCTTGCAAGCAACGTAACACTAATTTTTACCAAGCGCCCTTTAATAAGTCACATCCATGCAGGCCGTATTCTTGAACGCGCATCCCGACATGTTCAGCCTGTTTGGGGGCCCGTTGGTGCTTTTTGGCGTGCTGATTATCGGCATCCGCAAGATTGCCGAGGCCGCAACACCCGGGTTCAATCTCAGGCGCCGAATCCGTTTTCTGCTCTGAGATAAACTTTTTCTTGCGTGGACCACATGGCTTTGTTCTTTGACTGCAGTGCGTTCTGAGCACTCTTTTTGAATTATTTTGTGGAGCGACTGCGCTGCCATCTACAGAGCTATTAAACGCGGAACCAATAGATAAGCAGTGAAATATAGTCTATGGCTAAGAAACAATGCTGACAGCCCCTATGCGCGGTAAATTAAATCACTCTCCCCCCCCCCTCTCTCTCTCTCTCTCTCGGTAAATAGCGAATGTGAAGTTGGGCAAAATAGAGAGAAAAGGGAGGGTGGGGAGATGAGCAGTAAATTTTATTTTCTGGCTCAATTCCGAGCCTTCTCAGTAGAAAGGGTGAAAGCGAAAACATGGGCGGCACAATCAAAGACGTGCGCTACCTTGGCCCCACTGCGACACCTATCGATTCTACGTTTCACTACAGCTTAAGGCCCTCTCACCGTAAAGCCACAAGAGGGCGGAGCGTTGCCTGAGCAGAAGCTGGTGCCTCAGTTTATCGAAAACAAAAGCATATATGCTGCATGTTTCTAAATCAGTTCTTTAAAACTGCACGAGCAAAAACTCGAAAGCGTTGTGCAGCCTTACGTATCACATTTATCAAGACCCAGACGTCAGGCAAAAGCTATCCTTGGGAGCGCCGGCCTGCGGTGTCCTTCGAGAACGCTCCAATCATTGCTCCAGTGACGGTAGCCTGTAAAACACGTTTTTTTTTTTTTTTCAGATGTGTCGTGATGTTAGAAATGCATATCTTTAAGCACGTGCGAGAAATTTTCTGACATTTTCGTTCTTATATTATTTTTGTGCTCAATGATATCTTCAAGTGCGAATTCATTCACGATTAAAACAGTCTAACTTACGGAACCTTTTTTTTTTTTTTGCCATGAATGGCTGCAGTGATGAAGAATTCAGTTTATTGAAGAACAAAGATAAAGTTTTCAAAATGCGTATGGCTTAGAGCCCCAAGGTCAGCTGGTCCTTTAGTTCAGCCGACGCTAGATCTCCTGAAGAAGCCTCCTTCCCCCACTACTAATGAGTAACCTTTAATCAATAAACACACGATCAACTCTTACTACAACAACTCCACAACTCTCAGCTATGTATTTCTGGCTGCCTCCACTCAGAACGAGATGCGACGCAACTAACCTGCTTATAGATAGAAACGAGAACGCTACCTACTCCTGTCCGACAACACCCTATCTATCGTATGCCATGTGGCAAGGACTTTAAGTAAAAAAAAAAATGTTGCTTTAAAGCTAGGCTACGAACACTTTACGATACAACGACAGGTGACTGTCTCCGTATTTTCTATGAGCTCAGGAAGTGACCGACGCTGCTGAAATTCTGGTGTCAGCTGGTGCGACTCCAACATGTGAATCGCCTGCCACAGTTGTGCGACTACGGTGGTAGAGTTTGTAGAGCCGGTATTAGGAAGTCCCCAGCCAGCAACAATACCATCTCAGTTTTACGTACTTTAGAAGTATATTAGTGTACCTTATATCCCTCTGTCAAATTAGGTGTCCAAAGCATGTGCCTAAACTTCCTCCCTCGTTTTAAAAGCTCCTTAGCTGATAATGTGTGGGCAGTATGTGTCCCAAAGACGCGCAAGGTGAATGGAGTGACTGGCGCAGAACTCCGCTCTCATGAACCTCAAAACACAAAAAAGATGCACTCTCCCTCGTTGCCGAGACTAGACGTAAGCACGAAATGCCTTCCAGCACGGCCGGCGTAGCATATTTCGGAGACGCAGCCTCGCTGCCAGGCACGGTCTCATGTCGGCGAAACACAGCCGTCCGTACACCAGCAGCGTCGCTCATGCGAGAGAGTGCCGTGTCTCCTGCGGACCGCGTTGCAAACAGTGAGGGCGGCGGATGTGCCGCCGCTTGAACATTGCTCGCGGATCCAGCTACAGTCGCGGCGCTCTCGCAACGCTCACACATCCGCGAGGATTGCACGTGTGTCGCGCGGGCTTCAGGATATATATATATATATATATATATATATATATATATATATATATATATATATATATATATATATATATATATATATATATATATATATATATATATATATATATATATATATATATATATATATATATATATATATATTGGCTTTGGGAAAATTAAAAGCGCAGTAACTTTCTCACATCTAGGTAGACACCTGAACCACAGGGTGAGCGAAGGGAGGAAGGTGCGAGTGTGGTAGAAGAAAGAGAGAAAGAGGTGCCGTAGTGGAGGTCTCCAGAGTAATTTAGACCACCTGGGGATCGTGCGCCTTCATCGCACAGTGTACAGACGCCTTAAGCATTTCGCCTCCTTCGAAACGCGGGACAGAGCGTACAGCCCCCGTCAAAAGTATACAGCCCTAGGGATTTGTTTCTAAGTCGTTTAGCGAGGCTCCCTAGCACATCTAACAGTCTAGAGCTTGGGAGGATTCCTCTTTCGACGGGTTACAGTCGCTGAGGATACATAACGAGGCATAGAGCAGTGCTCACAAGCAAACCCCTCGAGTCGTGTACTTCTGACGGCGAGTGTACATCCTTCGCGCCGGAAGATGGCTTCGTACATCACGGTACTAGGAAGTCACTGTCGTTGATGCATGCGCGAATCCGGAGGCACCGCAGCACGTAGGCACCAGAGGACAGACGGTAAGTTTCGCCGAATTTCGTTTAGGTTCGCTTCCCAGCTCTTCCTTCGATTCGCTCCGTGTTCTCTCCCTGTTCAGGCGCCAGGGTAACCCGCGAAGCGCCGACAACGGGAGCAAGGAACAAAAAAAAATATTTCTCGCTTAAAAAACCTCGCGGTGCCTCAGCATGCGAAAAAACTGCTTGACACCACATGTGCACCAATCTAATGGTAGAGTGTAGCCAGTATGGACCAGAACTACTTTCTGAAAGTAATGTCTACACTTCATCTATAAGGTGACCTGGGGGATCACATAGATGTAACTCCCCTGCTTATTACTACGCCCATAAAATGTGAATCGATTGCTGTGCACATTGAGAAAGAGAGGAAAAATATTTTATTAGGACGCAGCATTAAGTGTTGAGGGTCACCAAAACAAACTGGTTCCATGCCCGCCAGGATGAGGGACAGGGGTATGAGTAATGAGGGGATCGACTGGCTAAGGGGCAGAATAATAGGGGATGTTCCACATTAGCCTAGGGTTCGGGGCATGCAGGGGAGTATCGAGACGGTAGAAGAGAGAACGGGCAGGGGTGAGAAGTGCATTTTGATTTCTCATCTCAGAGTCACTCAATTATATTCTGCTCGTTACCGTAAGACATGTTAACTGCGTACTCCCTCACAGTGACTGCGGGTTCACGCTGCAAGGACGTAGTGCTCGCCAGGAATACGGAGGTGATCTGCAACCCTCTTGGTCGGAACAAAAAGTTCGACTGTCGTATAAGTGCAGTGCGTCAAGCAAAGAGTGCCACTCATTGAAAGTGTGTTCAACAACTGTTTATTTCCTTCAAGCGGTCTCATTCAGGTATCATGGCTTGTCGTTGTAGGAAGAAAAAGAACCATGTAGGAACATTCCGTTATCTCAATATACAAAAATATTGTCACCACTACAATCAGTTGAGATGCACTGCAGAAACACGTGGCCAAAAATTTACACCAAAAAGGAATCATTGCTATGGCCTGTGTGCTGCTACTGAGCCATCTTCGGCATTTCTGTGCACACACACACGCACACGCGCGCGCGCGCGTGTGTGTCTGCGTGTGTGTATTATGCCATCAGTGCTACAGTTTCAGCAGATTCACATTATCCGGAAATTAACACCCAGTTTAGATGGCCAACGAAGGTAAAATCTAAGGAAACAAGAAAACTGCCTTTCAAAATACCTAGTGTTCTCGTTTTTCGCGGAGTTTCCCAAAGGTTTGTTAAGCCAACGGTTAATTTTCTCTCAGTTTAGTCATAAAACCAGCCATTTCGGCAGTCGAAACAGTAAATAAAAGCTTACTGTTTATTTCTTTCAGAATCGCCTCGACTTGTTCGACGGCCTCCTTTGGGGTAAAACACTTGTGGCAGTTTCATCAATCGGGATTGTCACTAAACAATGACCTAAGAGCGGGACAGAGCACAGACTTGCGAAGCAGTGACAGGACTTGCAACGAAGGGACGCGTCGTGACGCTGTGCTTCATTGTGTCAAAGCATGGGCAGTGCGAACAGTGAGAATTTCGACACATCTTGACATCAACTAAATAGGTTCGACGAGCAATGTTAGGATGATCGTCGTCTTTTCTCGCCAAGACGGCATCATGAATGCACTCCACCGCTGACGTCCTATCTTGGTCGCTTTATGTGAGGACACCTGCAAGAACATCACCCTAAAATTCCTCAAGTCACAGCCTTGAATCTCTTAAGACCAACTGGCATAATTCCAGTTTAGCTTTATTAAACTTTTTCTTTTTATCCCTGTTTGTGATTAGCCAAAACGTCGTCACACCCCCGCCTTAACGGGCCAATGGTGAAGAGGGAACGTGAGGCACGGCGTCACGTCAGCCAGTCACGAAGAATGATAGAAAGAAAATTTGAATTCTTATGCTGCAGAAGCCCCGATCCTCAACACTAGACTCGCTTCAGTGTGTCAATAATGGTCAGTGTCCAAGTGGTGTCGAATAAGTAACATTTTATCTTGGTCACTATGCGAAACATCGTTCAACTGACGATATCAGTACATCATCAACCAAGCTCCGTTTTGCGAAGGAACCACTCACTATCGTTCCACAGAGTTCCCCGCCATGGCATGGAGCCATAACTTTTGAATATCACATAGAGAACCTTTGCTGTAACTTTCAATCCCCTTGAAGTCGCAGTTCTAGGCAACCTGTAGTCTTATTCGACCCCGCCTGGAACAAACTGCAGCTCGCAAAATACTGCAGCTCTTATCTGAATGACTCGTATGAATGGACAATGCGCATGCTGAACTTAAAATTTGTCCTGTCTAATCCGCCAGTCACATGTTCGCGCGATATACTGCAGTAAGGACACGCTGCCGGAAAGAAAATTAAACAAACCTCGCTAAGCATTATTTCAGCACCTTGAGCATCGGCGACGTTCACTAAGGACAAGTCATACCACTTAACTACATACTAAGTATTGACGTTGAGCCTGTCGACGAAGAAACTCTTGAATGCATCCCTAGCTCGTAGACCAAATCAACCTGCGACCGTTTGTCTTTCGCATGGCTGAATCTGGCACCCATGTTCACTCCTCTAAAGGCAGCTGTCGCACGAAGCTAGGAAGTAAGTGTGGGAAACATTCAGTGTTTGGCTATAACAAACGACAAAACTGCCAACAAGCCGTTGCGAGGCACTACGACAGTCGATAACACGGTCTGTGCTAGAAAAGTATGTGTTTTACAATGAATGTGGCATATATTTCTGAATATTCACACCATTCATCCAGCATGAGCTTGAACTGTGCACAAAAAACACCTCAATTGCAAACAAAAAAGGCTTAACTTGCTGTACTAAATCATTCCCGCAAAGTGAAGTCTAAATGCATTCTGCATTGTTGCATTATGGGCTTTGACGAAGGTTTAACTCAAAACTGTACTGAACTACTTAGCACTAGGCTGTTTGAATACAGCAGCCTGAACTTTTTTAAATGTAACAAGACACGAAAAGACATATGACGCACAGCGAGTGGTTTGTAGTCCATCGCGGTCCCATCATGTGTTCCATGTGTACTCGTGTTCTCGTTTGTTAAACTTCACGATGCTTCTGCTCACAAGCAGGTATCAATTAAGAAACGGCACGAAACAAGGAATTTAAAATACAAAAATTTCTCCGTGTAGTAGTTTGACATTTCGTGCTGTTTTTCTTTTTTCTTCTTCAGGGGTGCAAGACAACCACTCAGCAGTATCTCCTTAAGCAAGCTGACACTCTATTTTACATCATCATTCAACAAGGGTGCCTTCGACGTAGAAACAGTACCACGTCATAATCCAAGCAAGCACTGGTATTCCTAAAACATATTCCGTATATTTCAGCGTACAGCCTGCAAACATGTTTAAAAATTGGAATTTAGAGCTTTCCGTACTATCTGCAAGTTCATACATAGGCATGTTGTTTTTCAATGCCGACTAATGTAGCATAAATGCTCAACGAAATGCTGTGTACCGGATGCGGGCTAGGCCCCGGACGCGGACTGCATACCGGAAATTGGGGTATACAACACGTTGTTACGCTATTATTGTCAGGTGCACTGTCCATCATTTTCAAGCCGGTAAGTGACGCGTATTTTGCTGAGGTCATGACTCGAACCGTACAGCATCGTGAGCTCAACTTTGTGTGTGCTTGCAAGTATTCCATGTGCAAGACAAGAGTAACGGTTTGCTGAGTTCTCACGTCGCCTGCCTGCATCAGCTATCCCAGGTAACGCTTACTCCTGCAGAGTTCATACTCTGGCAGTATTTGGCTAAGGTAGCTAAAGCTTGCACAGCATCACTGTTATTCAAAAAGCCAGCTCTGTGAAAGTCATCGCAGGCTAACGAGCAACAGCTTTCTGTTGAAGGGTCGTTACAACAGGCGAGGGCGTTGTAACAGCGTTGTAACAGCGTTGTAACAGCAGCCTTATTACTTTCTGAAGAACATTCATCTTGGCTATTGAAAGAATAGCCCATCACGATCTAAGCGACCTGCTATACGTTGAAGCTTGCAACGTTTACGATTTCCGTTTCTCTAAACTCGCCATAAAACCCCTTGCAACTCGACGGTTCCATAATTACTTCAGGTGTGAACGTTGCAAAAACGCATAGAGAGCCCTGATGAGTTGTTTCCTTTGCGCAGGCGTGAAAAGGCTTTCTGCGATACACCGTAGTCATTATGGAACATAATCCGATGCACTGCAGCGAAGGTATCGACGAAAGTCCTTGTGAGGTTGTCCATGTCACTCGCGGCTGCGCTCTTTGAAAAACAGTCTGCAAAACAGCGCTCTTTTCGATGAAAAATTATTACGAGCCAGTCACTCAACACGCAAAAAAAATAATAAACTGGCTTTTAGGGCGGTATCCATGCCCAGCTGCTCTCATCCAGGACGACTGCAAAGCCCTGACCGCGGCACCAGGAGCCTGCAGCGCGCGGCACAGTCTTGATAACGAGGTGCTGGCGTCGCCCATCGCCCCTGAATTCATGGCACTTTTGTCTGCACCTTCACCATGTCTTTTACAACTGCCCTCTCTTCCCGGTAAAATCTCCGAGTCTAGCAACAGATAGGTCTGAACTGCGTTTTTCAAATGCAAGCAGATTTCCTTCGTGCTGCAGAAAAAGCCCCTGAGGTGTTTCTTGTCACGACCGTTCACACGGTTTGTTCTCCTAATTCTCAGTACGCAGGCAGATCCAAAGTTGTTACTTAAAGAAGACAATCCCTTATTGCGCCCAGGGCACGATGACAGTAACCGACAAAGTGCTGTTTCACTCTTACTGACATAATAGTCGAGAAAGGACGTAGTCTCTTCTTTTTCTGTTGTTGTTAAAGAACTAAATAAACATAAATAACCGTCTGAAACTAATTCCGTGCGGGGCGTAAGGAGTCTGCACATCTAAGAGCAGCAGGTCCGTTCCCTCCGAGACAGCGGCATATCTTTTTTTCTTCTTCAGATCGACGCCGACCGCCGGCGTCAGAGAATCCGGCAGCGGTCCCTGCGTCCCTGGTCGCCGACTCCCCGCGCCCCGAGCCCTCCGCCGTCGTCCAGGGCGCGCACTATGTCCCTGAAGAGCATGCCCACGTGCCAGTTGTACTTGGCCGAGCACTCGACGTATCCGCAGCGCCAGTGCTTCTTGACGAGCCCGGCCACCTCGCGGTGCTCGCGGGGCTCGCCCAGGTCGTGCTTGTTGCCCACCACGAACACGGGCACGCCCTGCATGTTTCGAGACTCGAAGATCTGCTCGCGCATGTTCTTCACGTACTGGAACGTCTCCGGGGCGTTCAGGTCGAAGACGAGCACGTAGGCCGACGCGCTGCGCAGCCCACAGTAGCGGAAGTCGCTCCACTCGTAGAAGGAGTTTGCCGGGAAGTACGGCACCACGGGCAGGTCGGTCACCTGCGATGCAGTGGAGGGAGGTCATGGGAGAAAGCTCGTTTGTCTTGAGGAAATGCGAACAAAATATAAAGCGGAGATAAAGCTTTAGCCGTAACTTCAACACAAGCTTCCTTTTCGCCAAGCGCAGCAAGCTTTATTTGACTGTTCAGTCTTAATCCTTGAATGCTTTAAGCTATGGCGTGAGACGTGAGCTATGCTTCTTACAGTTCATGCACTACTTTCGTGTGGTTTAGGCACCCTATTCTTTGCAACCCAACTCAAATCAGGTGCAACGAGCTAGCTGTGTCTTTTAAGAAGGCATCGAAAATATGCAACCTGGTGAAAACTACAGAAGTACGAAGAAAGTAGAGAGATAAAAGGTGTTAAAGGGTAGTAAGACATAGCCGAATACCCGAGTAAGGTAAATATGAAGGCGCCCAGAGTCTAGTGGATCAACGCAGAATCAACGAATTACTGATCACCTGGTGCATTTCTACTCTGTGGTCACATTCCGCACTCAAAAACATCCTTATCTTCTAGTGACGTCCGGCACAATTATCTTCTGGGGCTCAGATCAGTAAGCATTGCTCTGGGCGAACTTGTTCCACTTGCCGTTAGTAAGCCCCGAACAGGCCCTTTGTCTCTATGCTGAACTCATCTATGTCTTCCAAATGAGCATAGTCACTCGAGAGCATTCAGGTGGTAGGAGCAATAGTCAATTTATCCTTGCGAAGGTAAAATTGCTCAAAATAATAATAGTGGTAATGGGTTTACTCAATTCTTAGAAAGGATATGCGCAGCCTACAAAACCTACACAGGACTTGTGTGTCAGAGCCACGGCACAGATGGGGAAATGTAAAATAAAGAAAGGCAAGAAAAATACAGCTACCTGAGGAAATAAAAGAGCATCGCATCGACAGCAAACGAACAGGTGGAACCACATGCAGAAGACAACTGAGATTGTAACAATTATTGCATAAAATACGAGATTGTAACTGAATGTTTCAAGAAGCAGGAATCGGAAACCGAGGAAAAACGAACAGGGATGCCGAGGTAGCTGCGTAAAGCAAAGCGGGTGGTCTATGCGACATACCTGCAGGTCGTACAGGCGTCCGTTGACCACCACCGACGGGTGGTAGGTACGGCGGCTCTCGGTGGGCACGTATGTCTCGCTGAACTCGCTCCACACGAACTGGTGGATGATGGACGTCTTGCCCACCGCCGGCGCGCCGAGCACCACCACCTTCACCAGGCTCATCCGGCCGCCACGCTACTGCTGAGGAGACCGCACGCCTCGGCTGCTGCGGCGCGCACGGGAGGGCGCCACAATCAGCTCTCGTTAATTTGCGACGCTGTCCCACCCCAGAGTAACCCAACCCAAGTAAGCTTCTGCGGCTCAAACCGCCTACACTGGTGAGACAAGGGGAGTAACACAAGGGCATATAGGCACAAAGTCATTTATGTGAAGTTGCATTGGCCCTGAAATGCCCCAACAATCTTAACAGTCACAAAAATAACCTTAAAAGTAAGAGTATCGTATAACTAACCAATTACAAGACGTTTTTTACCGTAAGTTTTTGTTTCGGTCAGCGTCAGCGCGCGGACCGTGCGTGACGTAACATTCAACCCGCTACAGCCTCGGTGATCACCTGGCCTCCGAAATGCCTGACACGAAGAGAAGGCCCGACTAATCGCGCCTCCAACCCTACAACAGATGCAGGCAAGCATGCTACAAGTTCTGCGTTGCCATTTGTTCATAGGAACCTCGTAGATGTCACGATTATTGTCTTGTCGGGATAACGTCGCTCGAAGTCGGTTTCCCTTTGAATGGTAATGTTCAGGCTTCTCGCAGGCCAATACTGAAAATTATATCACGTTCCATGCACTAAAAGCCTGCCATTGATTGAGACCTGCTGGATGGCATCGACTTGCAGTGAGAAAAAATTTAATTCGGCAAATACACTCAAGACTGCTTCCGTGTAAGAATGTGAAAGCATTAAAGTGCTGAGTCGAGCTACGTTGCAGAATGACGGTAAGTCATGAGTCATGACTATGAATAGTTTGTACATACTCTATACACTTTTGTTACTTTACCTGTAAAGTGCAAGTCATGTATGTCGCAAAATAAACTGTTGAGTCATGTGCCATGACTAGGCTACTTGTAAAGTGCTGAGTTTTGTTACGCTGCAGAAGTAATGTGATGTCATGCTACGCTGAAGAATGATTATTACTGCGCGTCATGACTACGCATACTTTGTACAAACTCTACACGTCTTCAATAAAACTTGCTGCTGGGATAGTTGGTGACACATACTTGAATAAAATGCAGCGCAAAAGAGACGAGCGCGGGAGGGAGACACGACAAACACGAACGCTGCTAACAACTGGCTTTATTTTCCGTAACAGTTATCAATATATGGCTGTACACACCGCATGCGCACACGACACAGAAAAAAGAAAGAGAAATCTCGTTACATGTCTACAATCGCAGAAATAACGGGTGTCAAGTGTATCATCAGCTAAAAAAGAGGGAGAACAAACGGGCATTGAAGAAAAAACCTAAAGAAAAAAACCCTAAAGAAAAAACAGTCGCGCACGTAAAAGGCCGTGTTGTCCTTACAGAAAACTTTCCAGAGAAGCGCGCTCGGAGGAGTACAAACTTATTGACGCGTCGCTAACGCAATGACTCGTTTTTTTTTGTAGATGTGAAAAGCCTCCAGCAAAACTCTGACTTTCGTGTTTGCACTCCTGCCCAGAATCTTTGCTTCTTTAAAGCGGGGCTCGCACTTGTACATCAGAACATGCGAAACTAAATTCGCGAACTTATCTTGTTGTGTTATGTTTAGAGCATGCTCCCTTAAACAGTAGTTTAGACAGCGCCTCGTCTTCCCTATATAGAATATAGAGTTTTGCTAGAGGCTTTCCACATCCACAGAAAAACGAGTCATTGCATTAGCGACGCGTCAATAAGTTTGTGCTCCTCCGAGCGCGCTTCTCTGGAAAGTTTTCTGTACGGACAACACCGCCTTTTACGTGCGTGCCTGTTTTTTCTTTAGGTTTTCTCTTTAGGTTTTTTCTTCAATGCCTGTTTGTTCCCCCATTTTTTCATTGATGATACTCTTGATACCCGTTATTCCTGCCATTGTAGACATGTAACGAGATTTCTCTTTCTTTTTTTGTCTTGTGTGCGCATGCGGTGTGTACACCCATATATTGATAACTGTTACGGAAAATAAAGCCAGTTGTTAGCAGCGTTCGTGTTTGTCGTGTCTCCCTCCCGCGCTCGTCTCTTTTGCGCTACATTTTATTCAAGTCTATACACCTTGTTTTATGTTACTTGTAAAGTGTTGAGTGATGATCCGTTGCATAATGACTCTGAGTCATGATTATGGCTACGAGTCTTGACTTTCATAGGCCATAGTACGTTACGTTTCATCATTCATGAGTGTACGTGTTCGCTTAAATGTGTTGCGACATAGTACACAGGCGTACTGCATCATCCATCGACGGACGGCTTTTTAGCTAATGGGACGTATAATCCTTTTGCATTAATACATCCATTGTTTGTTTGTAAAAGGACACTGAGATCAAATTCAAGTTGGCCAACATCGATAGCCTGCGGAACTGAAACAGCAAAGAGACCGCTCGAACCGGAACCGGTGCTGTTATAGTCCAAAAAAGAACAAAAACGAAATACAGGTGTCGCCATCACCGCGACCGTGTTCCCTCTCTATTGCTTCGACCTCTACTACCTAGGAAAGAAGTACCTATAGGACGCTCCAAAAGCGATCCAGGCTCATAGGTGTCTTACTTGGGAATGATCACTTCTCACTATCACATATTGCAGCATGTGAGACCGGCTTTCACCTCCACATCAGTTTCAGTTGCACGCACGTCCTATGCGAACAGGTTTGGTGCCGAAGCTGTTTTTTCGGCCCTCGTGAAACTCGTGCAAATGTGCCAAGCTTTTCAAATTGTGCTGAGAACAAAAGTAATCAGGGAGGTATATACATCACTCTTAGACAATCATAAAAGCATGTACTACCAGGCCAGAATAAAGCGCGAACTGCACCTATGAGCGAAACAGAATAGTATGCCTTTCTACTTTCAGCTTCAGCATACGCCCAGTGTGATTCAAGTTTGTGTGCAACCTAGCCAGAGAAGCATACGTTCGTAAACAGGCTGCAAAGAAATGCCTCGCTGCACAGTAGGAAAATATCGCACAGGTGGTTTCCGATTTAAGTTCGGCTGGACAGTGCGTGCCATGTTCTGGGGAGATAGTCGATTGCATCCTTCGAATTATAGTTGGTTTTGGGGGAAAGGAAATGGCGCAGTATCTGTCTCATATATCGTTGGACACCTGAACCGCGCCGTAAGGGAAGGGTAAAGGAGGGATTGAAAGAAGAAAGGAAGAGAGAGGTGCAGTAGTGGAGGACTCCGGAATAATTTCGACCACCTGGGGATCTTTATCGTGCACTGACATCGCACAGCACACGGGCGTCTTAGAGTTTTTCGTCCATAAAAACGCAGCCGCCACGGTCGGGTTCGAACCCGGGAGCTCCGGATGAGTAGTCGAGCGCCCTAACCACTGAGCCACCGCGGCGGGGTATTCTACTAGAATAAATTTCAATTTTGAGTCAGCGTATTTCTTGTGGTTATTTCCTCTATGTGTCTCGTCCTTCGCGCTGTTCCTAAAAAAAAAAAAGAGTCTGGCACAATTAAATTGAAACTTCTGCGCCGCTTCTGCATCTCAGTTCAGCCAATAAGTGTATCCAGCAAGTATGCCATACCACTGCACCATACGAGAAGATAAAGCGTATGGGCTCAGGCAGCACAACGTGGGTTCAAGACAGTGCTGGCCTCGTTCAACTCACCATGTGTCATGGCACTTGAGAATCGTCTCTTCCGTCGTCTGAAGACCGCCGTTATGTATATCAGCCTGTTGTCATGTCCGCTGGCGTCACCTGCGCATGCAAATACAAGCGGAGTTCGTATTACAGGCTTAGGATCCCTAGGATACAACGTGCAATAATCCATGATAACGTCGCTTAAATCGCCTGTGTTTTGCACCTCCACTTTCGTAACCTCCGTACATGGCACAGTTTTTTTATGCATTTAGAGAACGCATTCCTGGTGAACAAAGAAAGAAAGGATAGAAGAGATAAAGAAATAATGAAGGAAAAAAAGAAATGAATAAAGAAAGAGAAAGCGGCTTCCTTCAATTGCACAGTCACAAAACCAGCATGGCAATATTTATTAGCCCGAAAGAGTTAACATATGAGAGTACCAGCACTAAGTTACACCTAGAAATCAGCCCTCGCAAACAGCACAGTAAATGCAAGCAACGTAGAGAGACGCGGCCTAACCAATCAGCGTTCACGTTTGCCAACGGAGTCTTGCATCAACAGCGTGGCTTTCACTTCTGCGAGGAAGAAATACGGGGCCGAAAGCAATAAAAAAAAAAACACCCACTGAAAAAAAAAAAGATCCTTGCTTCGAATGTCAGCGACTAAAGAAGCTAGCGCCGGAGTCAACGCACAGACTTAAAGGCTCCGTAGTAAAGGTCAAGGCCGGCGGTCGTTTTCATTAGGAGACAAAACGCCCGACGCTCCAGCTTTTCATAGCCCGCGTACCCTTTCTCTCGATGTCCTTCACGCTCTCTCTTCCGTGGGGAGCATGAGGAGAAACAGAAGCGCAGAAAAGGGAGAAGGCGGCTCTGCAGCGGGCCACACGTGGTCGCTGGGCGATCTGCGCGCGTCTCGGAGAAGATTGCGGCCGGCCTGATCTCATTGCGAGGCAGCAATTTTCTGCTGTCGCCGGGACCAAGAAGAAGCACGTGTAGACAGACGCGACAGGAACGGGGCCGCCTTCGTTGATTCATTACGCGCACCCCGGCGGTGCCCGCTTCTTCCAACGTCCGCATTGCAGCGATGGAACACGGATACCCCGAGACGGGGGCGAAATGCAACCGCGCTAACCCGCAGCCGTGCCGCGCCGAAAGTCACGGCGTAGCTTTTTTGCTAACGGTTTACTTATCTCTCGACCTCATCCTTCTTTCTTCTCCTCTCTCTGTATTGTGCGCTGTGCGTGGTCACTGCCTCAAGTAGACAATGGAGTTTTGTTTAATCTTCGCAGCAGAATGCGACATTCCACAATGTCATGAACGTGTCTAGGGTCATCTGCAGCGTCCGGAGTTGGCTTAAGTTACTGGTTAGAAATACTCACCTTGAGAAGGCTCCATCAGGTTTGTTTTTGTTTTAGTCCTTACTGTTGCAATCGCTTTTGTCGACTCAGGCCATTTTCTCTCTTCGTCCTTGTTGATGTCAGCACCCTTTCCTATTCTTCGCGATTCTTGTCGTACAGTTTCTATTTTGATGATACCCCATAATCGGCAAAAGATGACCACCCAAGGCTTATCCCAAGTGCTGGCGTAAGCCGAGGTATTCAAAACAAAATCCAAGCCAAGAGAGAGAAGAAGGTGAAGACAGAAGCTAAGCAAAGCCGTGAGAACAAGAGGAATAGAAAAAAAATGAGGAGAAAAAGAAGGGAGAGAAAGAAGTCAGAGGAGAAGAGAAGAAGGGGAAGATAACAAAGGGACATGACGGCTTTCGCCTACCGTGTTTACTAAGTCGCATCAAATTTTAGCCACTCCTTTCTTTTTTCTTCGAATAATTTACCTTCTGTTATTCAAGTTTCAAGATTCACGAGTTTTCCCTAACTAAACGAACATCTCATACTTTTTGAAAGCCCATCACTTGGTTTGCGGACTTCATCTGCGTCTAGCTTCTTCTCTCCGTCCCCTTAGGTTTTCTGCAGCGGCCCTCACTTCCTCTTTTCTTTCCATCTTGTTTTCAATGTCTTTACAGAGACTCTCCAATAAGATTACGATTGTTTTTTGCATAGAAACATATGAGAAGCTAATATGAAGTGTGAAGAACAGTTTCTGAAATACACCAATCAATGCAAAAACCAAAAATGCACCCAAGCAAGCAAGAAGTATTAGAAAGCATTGTGTGCATGATGCATGTTCTCTCATTTCTTTTTCTTACGTTCATTACAATCTCAGCCGCACTCGCTTTTTGTTTCGCTACTTTTATTCCCGCTCGTCTCATCTACGCTACTGAATACACTCTGGTCCTCCAAGTACAACGACGGTAGCAATGGCAAAGAACAGAAGCCAAGTAGCGCTAGCGATCGGTCAGCGTGTCGCATTCGCAGCTGCGTGAGGACAATTCCATCGCTGATTTACTATGAAAACTTAAATGCCAACTGTCGCATGGGCTTCTTGATCGATTTAAAATGTGGACCCCCTAGACAAATTGACTAGGTAAGCGTACGTAGGTGACGTCATCTTGCAAAGGGTCACCCGGTTCAGCTTCTTGTGTGAGCAGTCTTCCGCCTAAGTGTTGGTGTAGGGCCACATATGCGGTTATTACGAGACAATGGGTGTCTTCACTGTGTCACTTCCGCAAAGAAACGAAAACAATAGAGTATGCATCACTTTATACGTTCGCACCTTAAAAACGTTCCGGCGTATATGGCATTCATTTGCGTTGCACATTATTCTTCGTCGTTTTTATTTTTTTCTCCTTGATCGAACCCTTTATTCCGATTCTTTGTGACTATTGATGAGACTGCCATTTCTTGGCTTGATGATGGGATTCCATTTTCGAAACTAAGACATCCTACAGTCTTTAAGTTTTCGCGTTTAGGATTCCTCGCCAGTCGCGCCCAAGCCACAACCTAAAATAAAACAGCGCCTGCGTCAATTCTCACTTTTAATCCCAACGGGCTATTTAAACGATTTCGCTTTACAGAGACATTACGGGGCGTTAATAACGGGCGCGTAACATACGTATGTCTTTTCTTTTCATCAAAAGAGTGACAGTGAGGTTGCACTTCGTTACACAGGCCGGGATTTCCTGAGTCGTTAATTTGTTCTCGGAGCAAATGGCGTCTTCATTCCAGCCTCTTACAACATTCGTCGAGGATAAAAGCAAGAACGGCAGCCACATAACAAAGTTAATTCGAAAGCACCGCTGCCATGAATAACGCGGGTGTGGAGTACCACTCCTAAATCCACGACATAAAGTGAAGTTAAAATAGGCAAAAACCCGGCACGCAAGCGGAGAATGGCTTGGAACGGTATCCGCCGGCTCACATTCCCGAGGCCATCGCGTCTTTCGCATTTTACGGGCAAATGCGTCCCAACGGCACGCCTGCCTTAATCTCTTTTTGTTCCTTATACTGCTCATCTCTTACTTTCAACTGCTGCTTCTTCTTCGATCCCTCGTGCCAAGACTGGCCGGCTAGCAGCGATCTTCCCACGCGTAACGTTTCCGCTCTTCGGCTGCCTTCTTCTCGCGAAGCGGCAGTGCTCCGACTGGAGACGACCTGCGTTTAACAACTCTTCGGTGCGGACCCGCCGCGAACGAGGCCATCACAACAAAGAGGTCCACTCTTCGCTCCAGTGTCCCACCGCCGCATGTCCAAACAGTGTACAGAAAGCGAGATAGTAAGAACAAGAAAGAAAAGAGAGGAATAATGAAGAGAACAAAGAATTAAACGACCAGGCTAGCGCGTCGCATGCTCTCTGCCTCCCCTTTCCACTTCCTACCTCCTTCTGTCCTCCGACGCCGGCTATCAATTCTGGGGAAAGACGGGTACTTTCTTTTACTGCTCTCGGCTGCGATTACGACGCCGTGAAGCTCAGTGACCGCTGGCGCTCTGGACACGACAGAATCACAAACTCTCTCTCTCTCTTGCTCTTTCCGCTTGGTTTGTTTTGCCCCTCCATCTCTTTACGTCTTCTCTTCTCCTCGACTTCGACTGCTGCGCTTGTGTCTGCAGATATGTTCTGCCTCTGTGGTTGTGGCAGCCGTATTCCTGTAGCGGCGACGAAACCTCCGGGCGACAACGTTAAACGGCTCGCCCGAGCACTTGAGCCGGATTGCGTCGCTTGCGAAGAAGAGCAACTCTCTCCCCTGCACACTGGCAATTTACTGTGGGACTCACAATTGCTCAACTAAATAGAAAACGGTGTTTATTACTGCTGTCATTGAAGGCCAAGCGGGGGCGCATTACAGGACAAAATAAATCAAATACAACGCAATCACAAGCCCGCCACAGTTAACTTTAAAATAACAAAAAATGCACTGAAAAACTCGAGAAAGAGCAAACAACAAGTTCGAGAAAGGGCACTCAGGGCGTGCTCAGCATGCTTTCAAGCCAGTCACGTCACCTGAGGAAAAGGCATTTATTCGAGGCGCGCTCAATTTGGCGATTGAACGCGGGACAAGTGTTAGTCGTGAGTGCTGGAGTGATAAAGGCTTAAGTGCTAATAAGCGTTCAAGGGGCACTGAGGGCAGGTAGCAAATGGAATAAAGGTGTCGCCTTCAGCGGCCAATTTCACAAGTAAACTGCGGTGCAACGGATCCCAGAGGCTATATAGGTTTTACAGTGATCCCGGAGTCAACTTCGGTGTCGGCGCCACCAGTTTGAATCGAGTGCCGAAGAAATATAAAATAGAATTGCGCTTTTTTAAGCCCATAAACAGCCATAGAAACGATTTTTAATCAGCACTGAAACTGGATATAGTGCTGCTTAGCGTCCCTTCATGTAAGGCAGCCCTTTCACCCTAAACAAGGGCAAATGATGTCTTCATGTCAATCTACCGTTTATGCTCATATTCTTTTTCTTTTCTACGTCATTCATGCTAATACCCTATCTAATCTGTGGTGCATCTAATGCGCCACCTCGTCTAAGAATAAGAATATGAATAATGTTTATTTAATAAGTGTGTTAATACCAGTGTTGTAGGTGTTACCGAAAAAAAAAGCAACTAAATACGTCACTCGTTACGCTAAGAAAAAAGGAACGCGTTACCACCCTACGTTACCTATAAAGAAAAGCAACGCGTTACCGTTACCGAAAAAAAGCACCGCACGTTACTTTGCCGTTACTTCATGGATATAAATTTTAATTAGTGCGTCTTCGCTGCAACAACTAAAGATAACAGTTTTATAAAGCCCATATTTCACATAGAACTTCTAGCCGAAACAACCAATTTACGCGATATTTTGCACAAATGGGCAGGAACTTAGCAATGCTATAGTGGCCTAAAGTTGCCTGTAGAGTTACATGTGTTGGATCCTAACTCTGTGGTACATGGTGAAGCCATATTCTGAATGTGGCATTAAACACAAAATGGCACTTCATCGTCAATTTTAACTTCACAAAGAAAACATCGCTGAACTAATTCTGAAAAATGTGATGTTCCAAAATGCTCGGCATGCTTCCACTCTTTAGAGAATTGTGTGTGTGAGTTATTTTGGGAAGGGGAGGTAGGCGAAGGCGAGTCTATGAATGCGTGTTCGTGCACGTGTTTCGTGCTTTATGGCTATTGTCTTTTTTTTTAGTTGGGTGCATCGTGAAGGGCAGGTGTTTTCTGGCATTCGTGCGAGCCGTAACAAAGGTCGTCGACAGCACCTGTTCGTTTATTTGCAACATCACTTCAGGTGTTCTGCGCTTTTTTTAGAAAAAGGGAACGGAATGGGTGACAACTGGAACAAACAGTAACTAGTAACGTGACACCTCACATTACCGAAAAATGTTAATGTAAGTACGTTACCCGTTACAAATTCCAAATGGTAACGAGTACGTTACTAAGTTACCGAAAAAGTAGCACGTTACCGGTAACGCTGTTACTTGTAATGCCTTACCGCCAACACTGTTAATACACAGAATAAGAATACCGACAGAAGAATGCTTATAGATACAGTTTTGCATATCGCATTTACCCGCTGTTAAACACGGCTGCGCACATCGCTGAGTTTTTCGCCTGTACGACCGTGCGTCAGCTCATCGTGATGCTGAGCTAGTTGCAGCCTCAATGCACAGAGGTCGTATTTTGCAGTGATGCTTATTTCCTGCCTGCCTCGAGCTGAGAGTGAGGAAGTAACAGTTGGAAATAGACGAATATACAACTTATGGGTACGTACATTGCACACGAAAACGGGTGATGGTCTTACGATTTCTCGTCTCATATAGCGTACAGCTCTTAGTCAGGTTGGAGACTAGCTCGCGACAGGTATTCGAACCGATTCTCCTAGTGTTTTACTCGGACCTTTGTGGATTCAGCGTTTTAGGAAACAACGTTGGGAGAAAAATCTTCGTTTCTTTTAGTGCGCCCCCTGCGTCGAGGTGGAACTCTCACGATGACGCACTAATGCTTCACCTTCACAGCACGCAAGCAGTCATAAGTGTATTCTGAATTTTTGTTTGGTTTGTTTTATTTTTTCGAAAAGCACTGCCGCCGAGACAACATAACTAACAAAATTTCACCGCCACGCCCCCTCATCGTTGTTGCTCCTCCGCGCCGCCTCACCACAAATGTCCCGGTACCGCCCCTGGAGTGAAGTGTTTATTTCAGAGATTAAACCTCTGCTTGCGCTACAAACAAGAAACTGCATCGTAAGTCGAACGCCAGAACATGCCCTCAGTGCCAGCGCTGGCAAAAAAGCCTGTAAAAGACCCATGAGGCACTAATCGTGATTACACAAAGACGGTAGCGAAGGATTAGAGGGTGTCAATACAAAGTCTGTCTACGCGAAGAAAAGTACCATACAGCTTAAAGAACAACGCGTTTTGGATACCCTCGCATGTATCTGCGAAACACTGCTTGAACGGATGCCTGTTGCACTTCAAAAGGATTCTTCATGTCACACAGATGCTGGCTCAAAAAGTGTTACGAGAATCGATGCATAGGAACGGGAGTTATTCAATGAAGAAATTTCAAAATACAAGCAAACAAAATGCTGACCTCAACTCGATTTTCGCGCAGCTTCCCATTCCCATTACACTCTCCCCATTACGACACTTAATGCGACGTATCAAAACAGCCTATCTGAGCACGTGGCGGAAGTTTGCACTCCATGGCTGCCTGCTCTCTGTAACTCGTTCATGCCAAAGCTGGCAGCGCGTTTGCATGGTTACAACAACCATGTGAACGCCCAGCTGACCCAGCGATGCTTCATCATCACGTCGACGGCTCAGAAGGAAAAACTGATCAGTGACGTTCCCTTACTTAAGGATCCGAACTCGAGTGCAAGATACTGCGACGGTGTGACGGCCTGCGCAAGATGTCAGACACAGTTAGCATAGCACGTACAGCTAATGTTTACCGCCTACCATCGCCCGTCGCTCCTAGCGCGCTGGTTGGTCTTGGCGAGCAAGGAGCGCGTGCTGTTGACTGCAGCGTGGCGCCATCTGGCGCCGCCGCCCGGTGATCCTCCACAAGCTGACTATGCGCTCTGCCTGCTAAATGTGAAACAAACGCATCCTTCCTTGGAACCGAAACGAACGCTTATAGAGTGCAATGGCTCGATCGGATCGATTCCGCAAAGCCACTCTCAGATACATAGAGAGTAGCCATAAGTGTTGAGTGCTAGGTCGTAGGCAATGTTGTAGGCGTTACCGAAAAAAAAAGTAACTAAATACGGTACTCGTTACGTTAAAAAGAAAGGAACGCGTTACCGCCCAACGTTACATACGAAAAAGGTAACGCGTTATCGTTATTGTTACCGAAAAAAAGTACCGCACGTTATTCTGCCGTTACTTCATGGCGATAAATTTTGTTTTCGTCACCTTAAGAACTTATGATAACAATTTTATAAAGCTCACATTTCACTTATAACATCTAGCCTAAACACCGATCTTACGCGATATCCTGATTTAACAAGAATACTTTGCACAAATGTGCAGGAGCTTAGCAATGTTACAGTGGCCTAAAGTTGCCTGTAGAGTTACATGTGTCGGATCCTAACTGTGTGACACATGGTGAAGCCATGTTCTGAATGTGGCATTAAACACAAAATGACACTCCATCATCAATTCTAACTTCACAAAGAAAACATCGCTGAACTCTCAACAAATCTAGAGTAATTATGAAAAATGTGATGGTTCCAAGATGCTCGGCATGCTTCCACTCTCTAGTGAGTTGTGTGTGTGTGTGGTTTAGGAAGGGGAGGTTGGTGAAGGCAAGTGTGTGAATGCGTTTTCCTGCACGCGTTTTGTGCTTTATGGCTCTTCTGTCTTTTTTTTTTTTAGTTGGGTGCGTTGTCGAGGGCAGGTGTTTTCTGGCATGCAAGCGAGCCGCAACAAAGGTCGTCGAGAGCACCTGTACATTTTTTTTATTTACATCATTTTAGATGCTCTGCTCTTTTTTTTTTCTAAAAAAAGGGGGATGGAGTGGGTCAAAACTGGAACAAAATGTAACTAGTAACGTGACACCTCGCGTTACCGAAAAAAGTAACGCGTTACCGGTAACGCCGTTAGTTGTAACGCGTTACCGACAACACTGGTCGTAGGATGTTTACAGAGAGACGCAAAGTCCTTCGATGCAAAAAGTAGCCAGAGCCTCTAATGGTGTATTTTTGTTTTACTTGCTTCACAGCGCTTTTATCTAAGGCAAACAAGTTGGTTTTGTTAATGTAGTGTAAAACACAAAAATCTGACAAAACGTATCTCTAGTTATTAACACAATTTGCAGTATATTTACTCTTTGTCCAATCATCAAGCTCCCACTAAGTGATGTCATATCCGCTGCTAATAAACCGCCACTGTATGGTGACACCGTCAGAGCCACGAATTTGCTTTTGCAGGCTAATTAAAATATTAAAAACCGCAGTATAGGCGGTACGACCGATGCTAATAGCATCATTATAACTCATTCTATGCAACCAACAGGCAAAACAGTGCACTGAAAATGTGCCTTTAAGCCACATACAAACCAGCCACCGCATCTTACGTTCTGTCCCACCGTAAGGTATGTACATCACTCGTGAAATTTATTCAGTCGAATTCTCAGAGTACCAGACACTCAAGAAATGCCTGTAAGGCGGAACAAGATCTCAGTGCAGCGTATCCGGCACCTGTCCCGAGAGTACACACACATATCGGTCCCACCCAGGAGCCACGTATTCACCGTGCACTAGGTTCCCCGCAGTCTCCTTCCCAACCAACCGCTTCCCCCTGCCTGTTTGAGCGCTGGACCACTGCACCCACTGCAGCAAGGTGTGTTGCTGGGCGAGTTGGTTTGCAGACATTTGTAAGACATGCACCTCCGGAAGACAGAGGACGACATTGTGTCCATTCTCTGTCTGCATGTCTTAAAACTGTCCACCCACTGCACTCTGACCAACGCTTCGACCGCTCTCAGTCAAGACGGAAAAGTTGTGTTTGGTGAAGTGGCCTTACATAAATCAGTGTCAAGCCTCTGATAGAGCCCAAAAGCCACAAGGGGACCTCTTGTTAGTGTGTGTTGGCAATGCATTGATTTGCAAACCCAAGACCGACTTGAGGACCCACATTACCCGTGTATTGGGAGACACTGCCGCTCGAGCCTCAACCTGGCTAACTTACTCGAGCAAATCGAACCTGGGACGAGTGAGAAACCTTCTCTCCTTCTCCGTCTCTCTCTTGCAGCCCATTCTTCAAGCCTCCAAGTCGCTCCCACGCGAGCTAAGCCATGTGGCTGTGCTGGGTGTGGGAGTCGAAGAGTTTTGCGTAAGAAACGCCACTCACAGCCTGAAGGCAAATACTTCTTTATACGATCACAGCGAGCGTGTCAGTGAAGCCTAAAGCCGACGTGGTCGAGCATGATTCATGGAACTGCCCTTCATGCACGATCTCCGCTATATCGAGGCCATGGAAAAGAACGATTTCTAGAAATAAAGCACCCGCGCCTACAGCCTACACAACCGTTCGGATTTCCGGTTGCCAAGCGCTCCCTTCCCCGCCGAGACTACGAAAACATCGGCTCTGGTTACGGCAAAAGAGAGAGAGAGAGGAGGGCAACGTCGCCGGCTCCGCGAGGCCACGCAGCAGCGCCAACTTGGGCAATCCTCCCTGAACGAATTCGAGCAGGATTTCTGTTGTTTCCCCGAATGCGCTGAAGCAACTCGAGCGGAAGCTGCAAGGCTCCCGTTTCCATAAATCCTACGCGTAGCCAGGGGAGCACGCATGCGCGCGAAGAGTGCCCGCCCACATTTGAAGAAGAAGGGAGTTCATAACGGCGAGTGCCTTTCGTCGTGAGAGAACGCGAAAAATGTGCTCCCGTTACGCAGCGAGCGATTGATCGCCGCGCAGTGGGCGAGAGTGCAGCGTCAATCACCGAGAAAGAACACTCGAGGCACAGTAAAAGACAAAAAAATGACACAGCCAGCAAAAGAGAGCAAGCTGCGAGAATATCTATATACATCAGACATAAGACAAACGAGCCATAAGGCGTGACGACGAGGGACGAGAAGAAAGAGAAGAGCGCCTGGGAAGCAACAAGCCGCGCGCGGTGGCATCTCCGGCCTGTCATTGTTTTGTTGTTAACATCTGTTTTGTTTTCTCCGCGGGTCGACCCTCAAGAGTAGCAGATCGTTCTTCCCTCTCCATCTATCCTGGCGGGGGCCTAGTCAGCCTAGGGCGCGTATGTGCAGGCAGGCATCTCAGGGAAGGGGAAGCGACACGCCTCTGTTTGTTCCCGGCTGCTGGGGAGAGTTACGGCGAGGCAGGAATACGAGCAGTGATAGGCAAGAAGAAGAAAGCTGAAAAAAAAAAGAATAGCATTGGACTCACGATGGGTATGCGGGTACAGACAGAGAGGCAGTGCGTGCATCTGAGGAGTGCAGACACTCGTCGAACAGCCCAGAGGCTACGCGAGGAGCCTTTGCTTGTCATCCAGAATGAAATACTGAAAATTACCGAGTGAGACGCGGAGATTTGCAAGCAAGGCTATCGGATGATTGCTTGCTCGTTCTCGGCCGTAAATTAAACGAGAGAGCGTGTTCAGGAGGAGTGCAGCGAAGCACACCTGCCCTTTTTTTATTTCCCGTTGACTGCTCAGTTGGTCTCTATGTTTCGAGAGAATAAACGCAATTGCTCTCATAACTCAATGTTTTCGGGACATTACAATGCTCAAGGTCGCAAGCAGCACTTGCGAAAGAAACATGAACAATGCCGCTTCCAAAATGTCTGCATATATACAGAAAGCAAAAACAGAAGCAGGAAAAAAAATTCCAACACATCCGCTTCCTCTGCTCCTCCTCCTTTCCCTGCCCTTAAAGGGCCACTCCAGGGTTTTTTTTAAACATTTGCGGTTATTAATAAAATTTCGACTGGAAGTTCTGCTCCCCGCCTTGAGCATTTCAGCCATGTTTGCAGTCATGCGGGGATTCATTCCTGCATAAATAGATTTCCAAGTGTCCCGTTCTCGTGACCACAGCTCAGGTGATTTCTGCCGTCAGCGCGGCATTTGCGGCGTCACATATATCAATCGCATGTTATTTCCCTCTCCCCACTAGAAAAAAAAGGCTTGTATTAGGTCGTCTTGGGCATTTTTTGAGCGGAGTCGTTATTTGCAATCGTTATTTCAGCCAATCAACGCGTGTACGATCGTTTTTTTTCAATAATGTATTGACGTCATCGGTGCGTCAGCCGAGCACAGTTCCTGGACAATAACCGACTTTCGGTTTTCTGCTTTCACGTTTCTTCTGAACGATATAGAGAACTCCGAGGAATAGGATGCGATAATTAACTCGAAATGTTGGGGAAAACTCCCGGAGTTGCCCATTCAAAGCGAAGGGGACCAGTAAAAAAAAAGGAAAGACGGTCACTTCTCCTTTTCTGTCCTTTTACTTGTCGTTTTAGGAGCAAATCATCTAATTTGCTAAACAAATACGCTCCGAGGTTTTCAGAGAAATCTGTGGATGCTTGTCGGGCAGATGGCACTGTCTTCCTCTGGAAGGGGACAGACGTCTCCGAAACCTTAGTGAGCCGTGCTCTTCATTACATGGATGCCTGCTTCACTCTCGAATGTGCCGCAGCAGGAAATGCTGGCCAATATCAGCCATGATGTCATCAGTGATACAGAAAAGAAAGCTTTCGCTCCCGTAACGGAACTGCATCACCCTTTTATCGGGATCAAACGCTGAAAGCATTATAGGTAAACGCCAAGCAAGTCATCAACAATGCCATGGTGCGGGATCTCTTCCAGGTTATCTCGAAGGCAGCGTTATCTCTACGTATGTTTTCATGCCTACCACAGTTGGAATCAACAGAACATTATCAGTGTTGTCGCGATTGGCAGGCCAATGCATTGGTAAGCTTCGCTTATTAAACATACCCTCAAAGCTTTCAGTGTTCCACAGAATTTCCACGGTCCGTTTTGCATCGCGTCTGTGGCGCCGAAACTTGAAAAATGTGTACGTCACATTACAACAACGCACTCTTTTCGACAAATGCACCATTACATGATGTACCACTTCCGAGGAAGGATAGGTGCGGCACCTTTTGGACTCGTCAACACAAACCGTGCAAGAAGCTCGAATGACGGTTCACAGCCGCGTGCCAACAAAACACCCATTGTTGATTCAAGATCCGTGATTTGTCAGCCGGTTCCCTTCTTTCTATTATTCAGTGCACTTCCCGCTGAAAGTCGGCTCCTCCAAACCCCTGCGCGGCAACAACAAGAGCTGCCACTTTGCCTTCGTCGCCACTGCAAGTAATCTCGCAGGTCACCAGCGGCGGGCCCAATCTTGCCGTGGACTGAGCCAACGAGAAGCACTCGCTGTGGTCGCTTTGTGGTTACAGCGTTTGGCTGCTGGTCACGTGGTGCAGGGGCTAGCCAGAGGGGTGTGTTTCGGTGTCAGAACACCCCCCGAAATTTCCTGAGCGCCGCATCCCCCCTCCTCCCTGCTTTCGGCTTTTTTTCGCCCATGCCATTTGCACGCTGGATCGGTATTGACTCCTTTCCAACTTTTTGTGCATTAGGATGCGGATGTGAACGGACAATTTTACGCAATGTTCAGCTTGTAGAGGAACTCACAGAGTGAGTGAGTGAGTGAGTGAGTGAGTGAGTGAGTGAGTGAGTGAGTGAGTGAGTGAGTGAGTGAGTGAGTGAGTGAGTGAGTGAGTGAGTGAGTGAGTGAGTGAGTGAGTGAGTGAGTGAGTGAGTGAGTGAGTGAGTGAGTGAGTGAGTGAGTGAGTGAGTGAGTGAGTGAGTGAGTGAGTGAGTGAGTGAGTGAGTGAGTGAGTGAGTGAGCGAGCGAGCGAGTGAGTGAGTGAGTGAGTGAGTGAGTGAGTGAGTGAGTGAGTGAGTGAGTGAGTGAGTGAGTTGTTCTAAGAAAGTATTCCTCTTAGCGGTTGGTCCTTCTTCTCACATGGAACGCTGTTTGGTGCCCCTATTCCAGGGCTCGACTTGCTTCCGCCGCCCGCAGAGCAAGCTGTACGAGACCTTGTTGGTCTTCTGAGCGTTCGCTGGCCATACGTCCCGTTGCTCCTCACTATATTGCATTACTTGTTTTTTTATTGCTTGCATTACGTCATTCTTTAGACATGCCCATGTTATATGATACATCAAGGGTCTTCCCCACACCACGCGCGTACACCCGGATATAGCGTTGGATTAATGATGATCCTAATATACAGATTCGGGTACGTCCCAGCCTGGAGTTCTCTCCGTATTCCCGCCTCTTCTTTTCTCAGTTCCTTATGTGGTTGTGCGTATCTCCGCCTCGCCCACATGTTTCATATTTTGCCGCGGCCATATTTTAATAGCGCTCTTTTTCCTCGCCAAACAGTTCCGCATTGAATATCATACAGTGGCCCTTATTTTTGTCTTGCAGTAATTATTCAGGAATGTTCCGTGTTGTTTCTTCACGATAAGACTGATGTACGCTGTCGCGGCTCTAAAATAGGAAACGGAAGTTATTGCAGAAAAGGGTCACTCTTCTTAACCATCGCACGACGTATGGCATTGTTTTTATTTATAGGCACAGTTCACCTAATTAAATATACCTTTTCACGTCAGCCTACTTTTTCATTCATTGCATTGTCGTCAACTGATCATGAACTATCGTGAAAATAAAAAGTGCTTTTTTTTAAGCGCCACTGCGACGGGGCACAGGTTCACATGCATGGGGTTGAAGTCTTGACAAATGCCATTTTTTCGTAGTTGACATTGTTGTAGAGCAGAAACTTTTGTTTTGTTGCATAATATGTGAAAATATTGGAAACAGCCGCAATTTTTCGTACGAGCGTTCTTTCGTGAGAAAATAAATGCTCTTTACTAAGCAAGTCCTCGGAATCAAGTTTGCACTCGTAATTTTATGCAGATATTCCAGTGAACAAAACAACTAAACCTTCGGCTCTATTAAAGAAGGAAAATTACTAAGATATTGTTTAAGCGCTGGCTCTCTATCTATTTATTTTTTACCGGCTGCGTGTAATATGAAACATGTCTGGCTACGCCACTGACACGGTGCCAGGATCGAATATCGGCCGCGGCGGTGAACCTTCGATGGAAGCGAAATGCGAAAACGCCGGTGCGGTGTGCGATGTCGGAGTGCGTTGAAGAACCGCGCTGGTCGCAATTAATAGATTCGAAACCACCTGCACTACGCCACCTCTTCCAGCCTTTTTTCCCCTTCGTCCACATTTTCATCCCTCAAGCAGTGGTTTAGCCGTCCAATGAGAGGGCGACAATTGCGCCGTCTTTCCGTTCGTCATAAAACTTTCGCATCTTGCTAAAGGAAGCCTGTACAGTGGCGGTGATGAAATATGAAGATACAAGTTGAATGCGTTCTTAGCGACAGATGTTCATCAGATTATGAATATCATCAGGCATGCTGAGCCTGCAACTTATCAGCGCATTTCCCATGGCAGACCTGTCTCCGTCCAATTGCAGTACCGCCTCCAGAAGAACAATGAAAGGGAAGCGGGCCGAGCTTAATTGGCGGAGGGAACTGACAGTGTGGTTGCGTGAGATTCGGCGACACTGGAGGATTTCCCTAAACGTTGGATCATAAGTACACTCACAGGCCACTCCTTTTATTTTTCACCCATACCTTGTCCTCCAGTAAGGCACGCGGCGCTACCTTCGCTGCGCCTCTCCTCGGCCAGCGCGTCACCCGCCGCCGATGGAACACGCCAGATTTCTCCGCCCCCGCCATACACTTCCCCGCCATACACTTCCCCGCCTACCATCCATTCGTATCTTCCCGCGACAACCGCACTCTGGTTGCCCATTCCTCCGCTTCCGCCGTACCCATCTCCTTCCATGGTAACCAACTTCCCTCCTCCTTCCACTGTAGCCCTCCTTTTCCTCCTTTCCCGTGGTTACCGCCCTCCAGTCACGCTGACTACTGCCGCTATAGCGCTAAATCCAGGGAACGCGTCTTTAACAGCTGTCGTTGTAATATTGGGAACATAAGCATCCCTCCATTTCTAGGCTGCATCAAGCCGTCAATCGAATCAAACAAATCAGACTGTCGGCTCATACCGCAAACTGCCACAAGCGACGAGCACTTTATTTTTTCTATTCTTTTTCAGTGAGAATACTCTTGGGTGAAGGCTGCGAGTTCGAAAAAGAAGTCTCTGCTTCTCATTTTTTTTTTCGTGTCCGAACCACCCATTTCGCGGCAGTTTTCTCTACAGGAACCAAAGCTGTAAGCAGGCGAAAATGTATCTCTTTTTTCGCGGACACTTGTGCCGACGTAGTCCGCGCTGACGTTATTTTCGGCTCGACGTTCCAGCTGCTGCTTATTCGATAAAGTATTTTACTACCTGGACGTTAAATGAGCAGCCGGTGAAGCACTGCAATGCCAAAATATTGTGAACGCACTTTCTTGTAGAGAAGTAAAAGGATGGAAAAATCGATACATGATGCGAGTAAAATAATAGCAGTTTTTGTGTTCTAACTATTCGAATAGCAACACTGCATGCTCACTACAGGAAGTAATTATCTCCGGATTAATTCTGGCTGTATAAGGTTCTTAAGTGCGCCCCAAAATCTCAGTATACGATCTTCCTTGCCTTGCCACCGCGACAGCGTTCAAACCACGGGAAGTAAACTAAGTATATTTATATATTTATTACATTATACTCATTTATTATATGGTATATATTTTGTTGTATGTTTTAAAGTGTACTGTATACTTTTATGCATACTAAAATACAAAATTACTTGGATAATAATTAAGTAAAAGCCATAAATAGAGGCGGAGAGCGATTTGTCAACGAATACCACACAGCGCAAGCAACAAGCAAACGTTCACACTCGCGTCTGAGCGTATCAAAAACGCCGCAGGCGACAACCCGCCCACCCGCCGCGGTGGCTCAGTGGTTAGGGTGCTCGACTACTGATCCGGAGTTCCCGGGTTCGAACCCGACCGCGGCGGCTGCGTCTTTATGGAGGAAAAACGCTAAGGCGCCCGTGTGCTGTGCGATGTCAGTACACGTTAAAGATCCCCAGGTGGTCGAAATTATTCCGGAGCCCTCCACTACGGCACCTATTTCTTCCTTTCTTCCTTCTTTCATTCCCTCTTTTATCCCTTCCCTTACGGCGCGGTTCAGGTGTCCAACGATATATGAGACAGATACTGCGCCATTTCCTTTCCCAAAAAAAAAACAATTATTAATATTAACCCGCCCCTCCTCTAAACTACAGAATTAAGGACAAAAACTTCGTTGCCCTACCACGTATGCGCACATACATCTGTCGGAGCGGCGAGGAGCGGAAACGACGTTCGCTCCATTCGGGGATCATCGCGTGCGGGCTGCCCTGTCGGCCGAACAGAGCAAAAGGAAACTGCGCGGGAAAGAAGGGAGCAAAACAAGCCTGAAGAGAAGACCGAAAAAAAATAAAAAAGGACCCAAAGCAAGACGGCAAGGGGGCTTAGCGAGCGGAGGCCGAAGGAGTGGGGTCATTGCGCGCAGGCGGCGGCGCAGTTCCCGACGCTTCACTCGGGCGCCATCTTGAAGTATCGATTCGTCTCCTCAAAAAACCCGTCATTCCTTAATTGAAAAGCACTCTCCGGGAGTGGAGGGACTCGGAAGACAACACAAGAGCCCAGCGCTGCGGCTTTGCGGTGTCCGGAGAAGCTGCTTGCGGGCCATTGCGTGGGAGGGCGTGCGTATAAGCACGTGGGGTGGGAAAGGAGGCTGTCGTAATAAAACGGATGGTTTTATGCGTGACAGAGCGGGTATGGGGTGGGACGAACGCGTTTACAAAACGGCCGGAATAACAACTTGTCGTTTGGGTTTGTTTCCAGTTCACTATATTCTTCGTTTTGCGTGTTGTATGGAGCGCTGAGACGTGCCTGGAAGCGTTCGAGACTTATTTTGTGCCTTGCAGCTGGGAAGGGGCAGCATCGAAATAAAAAAAAGCACAGAATAAAAACACACACGCCTAAACGCTGCATCTGCGACTGTCCAGCATTACAGCAACAAACTGACTCCGACAAAACACCGGATGACCGTTTCCAGGAAAACTGCCAAATAATACGCGCTATCAATAGGTTCGACCGTTTTTACAAATTTGCGTACACATTTACGTATGCTCATGTTATCTGAGCGAAAAAAAGAAACTGCCTCAAATTCGGCACATGCTCGCTGCCAGCAAATTTGTCAAAATAGAACGAAAGTAAGTCAATAGACCGGTGAGTTTAGAATTGCAGTCCCAGAGACAGTCAATAGTAAGTCCGGGGCTATTTCGTTCTCTCTCTCTCTCTCTCTTTGTTGCTACGTCCGTATGAAGTAACACACAACCGCTGAATGGACTTCTTCAGTCTGTATGGGCGCAAAGGCGGCGCCAAGGCAAGGACGAAGTTCCAGAAACGCGGAGCCTTAAATGAAGAAAAAATACCCACTTTCTGTTCAGAAACCAGTGGTTAATGTCAGCCTGCGCGCAGTTCTATCACGCAACAAACTTGTTACTGAAAACGTGGTACACATCGTGTTGTACCTGCAATCTTATGACTCACGATACAAACAAAAGATCGAACAAGTTGTAGTTATGTCCAGTAGGAAGAACTGCGATTCGATCATGCTCTTGTCACTCAACCCCGTCAACAACGTCGCGTAAATTTCAGTGGACGGAATGCCAAAGGGCTCTTTTTATTGGGGCGCGCAGAGAGTCAACAAAAGACGCGGCAGCAGCGAAAGAACGAATTCCGCTTTTCGTGCTCGCTTTGTACGGCGCGTCCAATAATAGACCGGCCGCGATGGATGAAAGGAGTTGGCACAAAGGCGCGCCCTGCCGCGTGACAATGGCCACGACACAGATTGTCAATCTGAACTGCGTCAGCGCCGACGCCTTTTTCGGGGATGAAGCCACGGGTGCGCCTGGAAGCACGCCCATTTCGCAGGCTGCAGCAAAGTGAAGAAACAAAATCGACGGTCAGTTTGCCTAGTTGGACCAAATACGAATTAGGTGCGCTCGCGCCTCGGTTTTCATTTCGGCCCCGGTGTTCGGTGCGTATGCATATGCACCTTGGTTTCGGTGACTGTTGGCTTCCTTCATAAATTTGCCAAACGAGCCCCTCATTTCCGTTCCCTTGTTTGCTATAGAGTCCCGGTACAATAGTGGCGCAGCGCATTGGTAGAGCGGTTGAACGATGCGCTACTTGTGAGACCCAGGTTGCTCTTTCCGAGCAACCTCTCGCGATTAACCATTAATTTTAACTGCCACCTACCTCGGTGGACAGTTTGCTCACAATCCGTTGGGCAGGTTGCCACGTGCCGCAGTGGGCAGGCTGCGATGGCATCACAAGTGACCTAGGTGGCAGATGGTCCACCTGCTTTCTCGCTCACAACGCTGACGACGACGACGCCGACAACGCTGGAGCTTCGCCAGAACGGGAGCCTTAAGGCTATCGTATTAATACCACGGTGGCTTTATTCATGAATTCGAAGACGAGAAAAGTGAGCAGGGTCTTTCAGAAAGCCAGGCATTGTTCTCTTCCCCCGCTCACCCTCTTTCTATTCCTCTCTCTTTCTACTGCTTTCTTTTATTACGATGAAGCCCCTGCAATGAATTGGAGATTCTGGTTTTTCGCCCGGTGTTACTCTTTTTTTTTTATCGCTGTGCTTTTCACTTCGAACGCCCGATTCTTCTCCTAGGACTGCTGCATGTACGTGTTACGGCGTGCAGTGTTAAGCGAACAGCAAACCAAACCAATCAGCCGGCCGTCCAACCGGGAAACCAAACAATAGAGCAAATTAACCAGTGGAACTCGAGAAAGCACGGGCAGTGCAGGGCCTACCAGGCGAAAATACGCATGTACACCTATCTATTCTCCGTCTGTCCGACGCGTTGGCGAGCAAGCTCGAGGCGCCGCTTTTATGCGAGCAAACGCCGCATGCAAATCAGACCGCCCGGGTGGGAAGAACGAGTGCGGGGTGTGCGCTGTCGATGAAGAGAGGCAGATCGGCGCCGAGTAAACACCCGTGGACGAGTGGGAAAACGCGCAGACGCTGGCTGCATTGGCTTCCACAACGTTTGCCTTCGCGCCCATGCCGATCAATCGCAGTCCGCCACTGCCAACGCGGGGACACCGACGAGGCACTACGTCCTTGGGCTACGTGGGGAAATGGGCAAACAATGAAGTCCTACGCTCGAGAGAAACCCACTGGACGAGGCTGCGCTATGTAAGCAGCTGATAAGAATAAAAATATTTGCCCGAAGGAGCAAGAGGAATGTTTGCGTTGAACTTGTCGCCTCGGTTGGGAAGCAGAAAATCAGGTAAAGAGGGAGCTCGGGGATATGCAACACCAGTGCAGTGAAGACATCCGAAGATTTAAGATCATTTCTATGGCAGACGCCCTGTTGCATCGGGCAAGGGTCAGCTGGCGGTTACAGGGAGTTTCGGCAATCATGAGGAACAAGTGAAGAAGGCTCTAAAAGGCCAACGTCATGTCGTCGGCCTACGGGGAGAGGCGCGGTCCTGCCGTTTACCGGTAAGTTAGCAGCAAAAGCAATCGACGAAAGATGTAAGGGGCAGTGGTATTATTATTTCTATTAATATCTCAATTGCCCCAGGAAAAGGGTATTACAGCTGAGCGTTCAAGCGAAATGAGGGCAGATGGATGTCTTGGCATGAAGGGGAATGGAGTGGCGCACACCTTCGATGGGCAGCCTTTTGCAGTACCGAGCGGTTTTCACAACGAATGAACGAATGTAGTCTGCACTGGGGCAGGGCAGACGGCTTTTGGGATGGCTGGTACGGCTTGATAGGCGATGAGCAGGCGAAGTGACTGAAATATCACCTGGTGCATGATACAATTTGTGATAAAGGCACAGCCTAAAGATGCGAAGTCTCTACGCGAGATTAGTAAGGCTAACCATAGATTTAACTGTGGTGACGCTGGAGTAATAGGACAGTCGGAAAAAATAAATGTCGCTGCGCGATTCTAAACTGATTCGAGGGTGTTGGAAAGGTTAGATTGATGAGAATCCCAAACTGAGCATGCGTATGCCAGTGTGTAAGTGTCTGGAGGCTAGCGAAAATATCCGCTGTTAGGGTCGGTATCCATATCCGGCACTGTGTGCAGCCATTGCAAACAGACTGCAAGCACTATAGAGGATGAAATGTCGTTCAAATCCTATTTCGCATTTCTTAAAAGCACACCTTGTACGAAATACGAAGCTATCACATGCACTCGGTGTATACGATGTTTCTCATAAGAAAACGTTCTCTTTACTGTGAATTCACATGGAAGCGAGTCGCTTCGGTAACTCGCTTCGGTGTGGATAAATGTATTCGTTAACGCCTAAAAGAATAATGTGAGCGCGCGGCAGTTCCTAAATTAGACGCTGAAGCCATCCGAGTAAGCCAAGTGCTTTTTCAGGTTCAATTAGAGCACTTCGTTAAGTGTGCGCCACACAGTGCGAGGCACACATGAGACCACGTTTCCTGAATGGCACGTTACGTAACTGCCAAGCTTCATCAGGGAGAATATGATAAAATATCTTTCATTTATTTGTTTGCAACACAGTGCAGATATCGATTATCTGCGATAGCGTTACGTGCTTTGACCGCGATTGCATTCTCCGAAATGTACGCGTGAAAAGACGCTGTCACAAACTCGCTGAGAGCAAAGCTGCTACAAACAATAAAAATAATTTGACGATGCGCCAGTGAAGAGAATTTTTAGCCGGGGTTAAAAATTCTCAGGGGCATAGCAGCGCCTTTCGCTAGAAACGATCTAATGCAGCCCATAAAATATACATGCTTCGGAGAAGCGGAATTTTAGAGCAGCTCCAAGGATTACAGGCTCGGCCGCTCGCGTCTACGCGTCAGGTATACGCGACTGCTGCACAGTGCAGCCTCTAAATCCCACGATCTTTCTTGACGACTCTGCGGACCGCGGCTTGCGCTCCCTACCGACATGCCTGGCGGGTTTTGTGTAGGCTAGTTCCTGGTGGCTGACGCCCCGTGAGAGCCTTGAGGAAACAGCCTCATCTGACATCCCGTCCGTAGTTTCGCGAGTGATAAATGCAGCTGCCGACCAGTGCTTTCTTCTTCGTACGTTCCTAATAGCTTCAGTGCGCCGAAAAGCTGGGGACGCGTGCCACTAGGAGCGGAGCTTTGTCTTTTTACAGCGGCAGAGGTTAATGCCACGTTAGACGCTTAAGCGGCCTCGTTGTCGGTCGCACTAGGAACGCACTAGGAACAACGCGCGACTGCGTCATGGCAACACACTCCGCTGAATGGTCAGAATGCAGAGACATCACGCGTGACGTCGTGACAACGCGCCACATTTATTCATCCTAATGCCAGCCACTGATTGATCCGAACACACAAAAGCAGCGATCGATACCCTCTCCCAAAGCTAACAACCAGCCCGGCTGGCGGCGTCGTTTTCCATCACCGAGGCTGTCATTGTAATTCGCATTTCCGTAAAGGTAAACGTCAGGTAATTTTTTTCCCCACCTCTAGCTCTGCAAGAAAGAAAGCGAAGGCATACGTTGCCGTGATTATAGTTGCGCTGCATACTTGGCCAGCGGCGTCTCAAGCACGGGCGGTGATCAAAGCACACTCTGGCATCCACTTAACACCACCAGACGACAAAAGGCTGGTCACTAACCGGTCGTGGTTTTAACCTCAGAGGTGTACGAGTCATTTCTTTTACTGCGTTTGTCATCAAGTGTGTATAAATTGTTTGCTCGCCCACTTTCCGGGTGCCCGTAATGTCCAATTGGTTGTAATTGGTTTAGTCTCCTGGTGCTTTGATAAAAAAGAAAGTGAACACTTCCGGTCGACGACAGCTGCCACATCGAAATGTTCAAACCATTTATTTATATCATTGCAACGTCTCTTTTTTTTTCCTTACTACTTGGCGAATGTGCAAACAGCATTGTTTGTCTCAAAGGAGTGTTTGGTACTCACGGCCGCAATAAGGAGAATGTTAAGTCAATTTTTATCACGGCAGCATGCTACACAATAATACGTGCAAAAGTACTAAGCCTCTCGGTCACACTCCACCGCATTCAATTGTTGGAATACCCAGAAGTAAAGAAAACTACGTGACGATTTTTCAGGCATTTGCAGAAACTACTGCGCGTGGCACAGCCACAAAAACAAGCCATGGGTAATTTCGGCAACGTCGGCTGCGTTTTTATGGAGGCAAAACGCTAAGGCGCCCGTGTGCTGTGCGATGTCAGTGCACGTTAAAGATCCCCAGGTGGTCGAAATTATTCCGGAGCCCTCCACTACGGCACCCCTTTCTTCTTTCACTCCCTCCTTTATCACTTCCCTTACGGCGCGCGGTTCAGGTGTCAAACGATATACGAGACAGATACTGCACCATTTCCTTAACCCCTAAAACCAATTATTATTATTACTGGCTGACGTATGTGTGCTCTGCCACCAAAGTATGCATATAGCCAGGCGACCATGACAAAGTCGAGCCAGGCAAGCAAATCCTAACAATCTGCATGAGTCTCGGCTGTCGTAACAGCACCGTTTGATGCAAGAAAGCACCGGTGAGAGCGCGGGCAGTACAAGCGGCCTCTTCGAAGCATTTAAATTTAAAAGCACGCATTAATGTCGAAGAACGTGGTTCACAGAATTTTTAACATCAATTTCTGGGCCAAAATAGTTGGTGTATGAAATTTGACACGCTTAGTTTTTTGCTCACAACTGCCGACTGCAGCAGTGAGCAAGTTTTTGGACTCTCAGGCACGCGGTTTTTCAAGACTGCAGCAACCATACACAAGAACACTTAAAGAGCTTACAGTTAATCTCGTTGCAGGCAACTGGTGAACACCAAACTCCCGCTACTTTACTCCCGACCTACGCTGTCGGCTTTTGTAAAAAAAAAAAATCAAAACTCTAGACTTTCATCCTCCTTGGAATGAAGAAGTGGCGGGGATTGCTACACCTCACCTCTACCCCCCCCCCTCCCCCAATCTTTTAATCCCCGTACTCTCAGGCCTATTCTTACCATGTGACCCCATATGATGCATTCTCGTGTGTGCCAGTCGTTTCAAAGGCCGCCATGCCTTTTTCGTTCGGTTAGTTACCATCACGTAATTAGTGTTTCGTATCACGCCGGGACAAGTTATACCACGTCAGGCGACCTCTCTTTCGAGTTAACTAGAGCAGTGGTGAAGATAATATTACAAGACATGATTGAACTACCCTTCCTCGCCAGGCTGCGGACACAGGGAGCGAAAGAATAAAGGTTATTGAAAAATACCAATTCTTCAAACCGAATGACGCTGCACGCTGATGCGATTGTGAGGCAGGGTATCAACCGGCAAATGTACGGCGTCTGCTGATTCGGTCTATTTCATCGATGTGCAGAGCGGTGCATTTAGGCCCAACGCCACCACAATGTGCGGCAATCCTCGCACTACCTTTCCGCCATTTTACTCTTTCTCTTTCCTTTGACTTTATTCCTAAAGTGCGTCACAGAAAGGTCACAGCTTAGCCCGAATGTACCAGGGCCTGCCAAGCGCCTAAGTTATATTGATCGCCGTTCGACCGACGCAGTTCCGTGTCAAAATGGGGATAGATGGAAGGAAAGCGGAAAAAAGAATCAGCCCTGCAACAACTAAGAGCAATAACATTGCCGCATCAAGCACAGGCCAGCGGCTGCCCTAAATTGCTGCCACCGATAGCCGTGGAGGGAAACTGCTGCACCGAGCTTTCAAAGCCCCCATTCGGCGCGTATTTTGCGAGGCTTTTAGCAGGGATTCACCACCAGCATTAAGTGTACTGGGCACAAATTTATTCCTTATGAGCAAAAACGAGCCTACTTTGTCGACAAAACAGGCATATTTAGAAAAAGTGTTGCTTATTCAGCGTAGAGGCACGCTCTTCCTTCACTGTCGATAACGGGAGCACATTCTTTACATTCCGCTTGCGCCTGCTAAACCCGAGAACAGTTAAAATCTTCAGACAAAATGACGGGCCGGTTCGTCGGTATGAAGTGGGCATGAACAGGACGTCCAAGCATACCGGGTGTTTCGCCTAAGATGTTCTGCATGTTATGAAATTGGCTCTTTTACTTAGAAGAGCGTTTTCTCGGCTTATCATTGTCAGCGGTGCAGCGCATTAGAATTCACCTAAGGCGTTCTAACTAGTAGGCTGGTTAACAAATGTATAATAGTTAACTTTTTCACTATTAATGTTAGGCCCCATGTTTATTGCGAGGCGTGTAGCCCACCTTAAGTAATATCCGTATCAGTTTTTTTAATCTTTAAAATAGTTACCCTCGCCGCTTTTTATACCCACATCGCGACAAAGTATATGCGCTTTCGAGAAGCTCGCTGGCAAAGCAACCCCTCCAGCGCGCGTAACTCGTCGAAATATCCAAAAATTGTTGGGCCACAGCGCCAAGAGTAAATGCGTTTTTGAAATTCTAAAAACTGATATCAGACTAACAGTAATAGTTAAAAAGTTAATTATACAATGTTCGTTATCCAGCATGCTAGTTAGCACATATTGGCTGTATTCTGATGCGCTACACCGCTGACAGTGCTATGCCGAAAATACTTTTCATACTCAAAAAGCCAGTTTTTAAAAACTGCAGAACATCTTAGGTGAAAGACCCGGTATTTACTAGTCCTCCCACATCTATTCTGGCTCCTGGCGTAGTTTTTGAAGCAGTACAGCAACGACAGCAAGCAAGTATTAATTCTGCATACGTCATCCTCGCCAATTCAGCCACGTTAAGCCCACAGCTGCGCTCTTCAAGGCTGACACTCATGCGACACTCGCGACAATCGTGAGAGATAAGGAGCGTGATTTTTTTTATGGAAATAGCCAGATGATAAGTTCAGCTTCTCAATCGTTTTTTTTTTTATATCATGAAATTATCTGACTGAAAGCTCCAGTTGGTGATTTTTCTTCCAGGGTGACAAGCGAGGAGAAATATGCTCAAGTAATACTCTTGTCTGTTGGTTCATTCTTGAAGATGCAATGAAAAACCATGCGAACAAAGAGGGCAAAAGTAAGACACAAACGACAGGTCCAGCGCCACTCGGACTTGAGTATTTTGCGTCGCGCCTGGCGTGTCATGAAGACGCCTCCAAAACGCCGAAGATACTACGCTTCGAATGGTACCAGTTTTCTTCTCAAGCAATACGACACCACTCATTGCGTCTTCATTACATCTTAAAGCATGAGCCAACCAGCCCAAGCAAGAGTTTTACTTGAGCATATTCTCAATTAAAAACAAAGAGAAACGAAGACCAAGAAGTAACAAACACACACACGACGAAGACAATGCTGCCAATGGGAGGAACCAATGGGAGCAAAGGCCTGCACAGAGACACAGAAGAAATGCGTCGAAACAGGAAAGAACCCTGTTGTAATCAGCATCGTCCTCGTCGTGTTTATGTTACGGGCTGGTCTTCGTTTCTCTCTGCCGCTGTTTTTAGTTTATCACGTACCAACTAGCTCAACAAACCCTTTTATTAACATATTTCTTCGACACTGGGCCATTTCATTCGCCGAAGTTTCCGCACTGATGGCCGGCTCAGCCTACCAGTCTTGAGTGGCGTCGTATTGCTTGAGAAGAAGACTGACGCCTCACATTTTATATAAGGCAAACGTTCGCACTATTTACCGCAACAGCCTGAACATACCGTTGCAACTTCTTTTATTATTTTAATTTTAGGTACTCGAGTTTCCTTTTATCGTTGCCATAATGAATGGCGCATTTATTTATCCAGCCAAGGCCCCCGCAATAGACCGGAGTGCAGTGCGTTAAACTTGCGGGCCAATAATCGTTCCTCGACCACTCTCCGCTCGGCGTCTGCCCGGCCGATCTGCTTCTGCTTCTGGGGACGCATCTCCGCCCAAACAGCGGTTATTGCTTCGTAGCTCAAATCCGTTCTCCTTTTCTATACGCGCGCCACGCTCATACACAGCCGACAATAAAGGAATGCGATACAGCGTCCTCGTATACAACGGATGGACGCGCGTGCGTGTTCCTCGGCGCAGTAGCTGCCAGTGACAGATTTTTATTGCGAGGCAATAAAAGAATGTATACGGTCTCTTTTTTACTGCGCGATTCCGGAGACTCTTGTTCTGTATGCGCGCTGTAGCGGCAGCCAGCGCAGGCCTGCGCGAAGCGTTACCCGGCGTGGCCGCTCAACGTACCGTGCACGCACTGCATTGCTTTCCGGATCACTCTCGAGAAGGCGCGGAGAAAGAAGCGACTCAAAGCGTCGTAAAAACCAAGCGGTTCTCCTCCTCGTTAAAACTTGTTCATTTCTTAAGAGGCATGCAGCCGGTGTGCGCGCTAATTATTGGCCGTAATAGTTGCCCGTGAATTTCCCAATTAGGCTCCCAGTTACACCGGTCGTCACTTGCGCCTCCTGCGATTCTGCGTGGCATGTGCGAGTTAGATGACCGTTTTGCCGTTCGCTGAAGGAGCTGTGTAATCAGCCTTCTGCAAACGTTATTTCTTGTTTCGCAGTGAAGCAAACCGTGGTGCGCGCGTGAAAGTTTTACGCCTCATATAGCTGGCGGATTATTCTTTCAGCTTTATTAAAATTAGCTTCGTCAGCAATATTTGTTCTCTTCAAAAGCAGCATTCAAGCAGTATTCAAAAGAAAACACGTACAAATGACAAAACACTTGTCTAGAACACGCTATGGGCGTGTTTCAGGCTGAACACGCGGAATCTAGCGATAAAATTTGGTTAAAAATGGTCTGTATGTAAGCATGTGCAGTGAAACTAATCGGATTTAATCATCATTTTTACCTTAATGGTCGCAGCGGCTTTGGGAGCCGCAGAACATGCAAGTAGATCGTTCTAGACGTGTGTTTTGCCCCCTGTACATCTGCGTAACGTGACCGCTCAACGTTCGTGTACCGTGTTCTGCTGCAAAGCGACAAGTCGCAGCTGCGACAAGTACGTGCCTCCCGCAAGCCGCTTTCACCGAGAGGTCGAGATGTAGGAAGAAACTACAACCCCTGTGGAACTCCAAAACGCTGCAGGTGGTCATAAAACTAGCTTGGCTTCCTTTCTGCAGATTCTTTTTTACTTCTACCATCCGCCACGCTGAGTGGCTCATCACGGCGGTAGCAGCAGTGTCGTGGCATCTTAGACATTATTAAAGAGCGGAAAATATTATAACGTGCATAATGAAATCGTCGCTTTATCCCAGCCATGGTGCTCGTGTGAGAAGTGTCACTACAATCGGCCATGGAGTAAGAAAGTTTATAATGCAAATATCGAGGCTTTAATGATATATCACGAGGCGCGCGCCTCCTATTTCGCGTTGCAGGTCCACACTCCTTGCTTTTTGATGCGCGATGTCGTTTAGGCAGTGAATAGCTGAGCGGTACTTCTTGCTCGGCGAGCTGGCTTCTATTAACAAGTTGCGTGAGACACACGCACAGGAGACGGGGTTGAAAGGACGAGCGCAAACTTTCAACTGATTTTGCGTCTATGTGACAGCTGAGAACTGCTAAAAAACACGCCGAGGGTTGGCAGGTCAAGCATTTGCACATGTCAAGCAAAACGCTCCATAAATTTTTCTCCACGCAGGTCACAGGTTTCAAGCCGCGACTTGAGAGTATCGACATTCCAGACAGAAGCAGGAAAACAGTGCCATGTGAGCTGCTCACCACATCAAGAAAGCATCCTTGCGTTAGTGAGCCATGCGTTTCATTTTAAAATTCGGAGAAAATATTTCTACACCCGGTTTCTCTTGACATTTGCACAGGGCTGACTTGCCATCTCTCATTTCGGCGTGCTTTTTGTCACCGTCTGTATCATCATCATAATCATCATCACCACCATCGTCCGCATGACTACGCTGACTGCAAAGGCCTCTCCCATGCCGCTTCGATTAAGCCTGTCCTTTGCCAACTGCGGCCACCGTATCCCCTCAGACTTCGTACCGGAGCAATGTGCGCGCATGAAAAGCTTTTATCGGCTGCTTGAGCACGATCCTGCATATTCTCCATTCAAATTTACTCCTTAGTGTTCCTACACACCCTTCTTCCTTGTAACATATTTGCTTACTCTAATAATGCTGATAACCAGTCACGGATTTGCTTGGGCCAAACATCCTCCTCCGTTGACACTCCAGAAAAGCTGAGTGCGGTGGAGAACATAATCGTTTTCTGATACTTGTATGGTGACAGGCGCAGCTAATTTGTTGTCCATGTGTCCACTACACTCACGTTGAATGCGAGCAAGCCGTGAATTCGTCTTATTCGTCTCTCACTACTTCTACCAGTGAGCCTTCGTCTCCCTTTACTCCTGCTTCTTTTCTATCTTTCCGTCTTCTAATAATTCTGCGCATTCTCCAACTTCTACACCAGCAAACCCACACCAGGTCGTTTTCTCCTTAAGACAAACGTCTGAGGTGCAATTTTCTCGTTTTAAATAAGAAATCTAGACAGTTTTATGAACAGGCCTTTGCTAGCATCACTTGCGCGAAAGGCTAACCACTAAGCACTGACGCCCTCATGACAGAACGCCAAAAGACTCGCTACATTTAAAGCTATTATCAGGGCACGAACGCTTTGCTCAGCATATTGTCTGCAGTAAACTTGAAAAGAACAAGGAGTTAAGGAACAAGAACATCAGACCATGTGCGTCCTACAAACGTAGCAATTCTGGACAACCGCATTTTTTAACGAGAAGATGTTTATGACGGAATTTTTTTGCATATTGCAAGATCGCATCTTAGCAATCAATATAACGGGAGATCTCCCGTCGAGCCGGTTGTAGTTTTCTGCTATTTATTGTCAAAAAAGTAACCCATTGCTTTCCTGTGGGAATCCTCACTACACGGTGGCTTCATGATTTCGCGCTACCAAATGTAAGAGAAATAGTCAATGCAGGCACGTATGCAAGAGAATGCCCCCCTCCCCCCCCCCCCCTTCCCTCAATTCAAGCTCACCTGCCCCTTCCCCAGACTTTCTAGTTCAGCATGCACCGCGAGGTACCCCCACCCCTCTCTCTCCCAATACAAATAAATTTGCCTTGGGCCCCTCCCGAGAAACTTCTTAGCTACGAGCCTAAGACAATGCAATGACTGAACGCATTCAAACACCAGCACTCCTACTAACATGCCCATACGGAATACAACCGCTCCTGATGCACATGCTTAACTGTTCGAGGCAGTCGACTCTTCAATCTTCCTGGTTTTGTGTTCGCGCTGCTGATACATATGGATCGCAACCAGCTAGCCCGGCACATGGTGTTATTCAAAATCGCCATTGGCTCTATACCTACACTAATGATGCTTTCCTGTGCCATGCTTATGCACGCGGCAGAGTGCAATATGAAAGAGTCGAAGAAAGCCATTAAATTAACTGCAACATCTCACATAGAATGAAATGTTGCTCTTTCACGAATCAAACGCTTATATTCCCTGCTTTTCCGCATAATTTTTTTAGCATTTTCTTGCTGGTTATACATTGAGGTTTGGTTAGCTCTGCAGAGTTATTTTGATGTCTCATGCTTGGCGGTTCTAATGCCTCGAGTTTATACCAGTCACATTGGATGGCGTTTCGCGCTGATAATCGTCTTGTTCGGATCTTCCGTCATCGACTCACGTTATTCTAGACGGCGTGTAAATTAACAGCACTATTGTTTTCACAACCGTGACGAATTACCATCGATTGAGTATCACGTCCTCTAAGTGTGTGTTTCTTCTGTGCCAGATGAGAAGCCTTAAAGTTTTCCTCCCATTGATTCTCATTTTCTCGGCTGATACGCCTTTGTAGTTGTGGAATTCTAATCACCATAGTGACGTTGACTGCTCAGGGAACTTTCTCATGGAAAAGTCATGTAGAATCAGTGGAAATACAAAAAAAAAAGACCTTGCCCAGCAGAATGAAATTTTGGGTCACACTCTTTACCTCTTTCAGACACAAAAAAAAAGAGCAGGTAATGAAAGATGAAGTTGTAAGGGCAGCACTAGTTGGTCAATGGCACTCACAGGTTGAACTAATATCGCCCATTGGTTTACATCAAAAGTTAAATAAAATTAAAAATCTTAAAATTCTTCGTCATATAAGAAGTGATGTAATCATGATATTACGCAATACCAGTTTATCAGCTTAACACACTCTAAATAATGATTCATTGACAAGAAAGCTTGCTTACGTAACATTATAGCTTTCATATGTGCCTGCGACATTACACATCATAGTATAGCATAAAACAAGGCGTGCACATTTTCATAACAAAAATCAACTGTTGGGACAATGACTGGCTCTTACAAAATACCACTGCCGGGTATCGTTTCTTAAGCATGTTGTTAATAACCCGTGGCTTGTTGAGACACGTACGAGGCACGACTAAACTACACCTTAAGAATTTCACCTCACCTGCAAAATAAAGCTACTGATTGAGACGCTAAGAAGTAGGGAAGTAGAGATAGCAGGCAGAACAAAAGATCAAAGTTTTGTTCGAGCTATAACGTTCTGTAGCGGCCCCTATCAAGATCCAGTGTACGGTTCCAGCCGTTCACTCACTGCTTGACGCTTGACTGAGTCTAAGGCACAGACTTAAGCAAGTTAGTGCATCTTACAAGCAGAAAAAAGTACACAGAAGAGGGGACTGGTTGACGGCACACATCACTGACTTACAATTGATTACTTAATTCCCTCTGGGTCGAATACATAAAAGCAAGGGGAGCAGCAAAACAAAAACAAAGTATGCAAGAGGCGAAAAAGCACATTGCTAGGCGATGCCGCTCCAGCAAAAAAATATATGCAGCCATGATATTTTCCTCATCAGGTAATTGAAAGTATGCTCGCGCAGACGGTTTCTCTTTGACGTATAATGAAAGCGTCATAAATTTCTTTCCTCCGCTGGTTTCTGTACCTCCGAAGAGTGCGTGAGTTATCAGGTGCAGCCACAAGCGCTGTACAATGAAGAGTCAGGTTGCTGTGCGCACTCCCCATTAATGTGCACGCGCAGCCTATTGTGTGACAATAGACTATTTTCCCGCCTTGCGATATCTTATACGAAAGTGGTTTGTCGTACACCATCCCGCACTGGCACTATGCAAGATGCTCGGAGCGTTTCTTGACAAACGAGGAAGATAAAGGGCGGAGAACAGAACACAAGGCAAATGCCAGAATGCCTGAGCACCTTCTTGACTCGACGCCACAGGTTGTGAACACAGGGGATCATGATATATGCTGGATGGGAGAGGCTCACAACGCCTTACATCCTTTTATCTACGCAGTTCTCTCAAGAAAACATACGCCATAGCTTCGAGCAAAGAAATGGTGTAGACGGGCGTTGAAAGTCTCCCCATCAAGTGCTAGCAAGACCATTTAAGCGTGTTCCTTAGCACCTCAATGACTACACCGAGGTTCACAAGTTTTGAAAGCGCCGAAGTATGAAGGAGGAACTTTCTCTTAGGACGGGATATGTGCTTCTAGCCCACGTTTTTGCTCTTGAACCTGAACTTCACATAGAGGAAACTTAACGCGTTGTCGGAATGTGGCTAAGATAATCTCTCTGGATGAATTTAACTGCATTCGCGCGATTATCAAAATTCTCTGTACTATCTTCGCATAAACACTCAAAGTTAACCGTGACATCGAACGACACCGCGCTAATCTAGAACTCCACTTGTGTGTTTCACGTTTAAAGCTTTCTGTGAACGTCTGTGAAACCCCCGCAGATAACAACTTGTTTCCGAAGCACGACTGCCAAGAAATGGTATGCCTTTAGAAAATAATACGCGTCGAAAGCCTTGATCTGTGCACAAATCACGTTGTACAGCATGCTCACGTAAGTTTGTTAGTGCGTATTTGTGCAGACATCCAAGATGAATGCAAAATGCGCTTGTTTTCTTCTTCATTTATTAAGGCTGCGAACTGGGCGAGTTGGTAGTGGTTCATATTTGAACAGCGCAATAAAATTACTAAGGGACACAACGAAGAATGGACAACACAAGCGTTGACTCGCAACAGATTTTTATTCATGTCAAAGGTATCTTAAATACCAAGAACACGAACACAAACCAGAGGGAAAACAAAAGAAAACAAAAGAACACAAAAGCTAATCATCATGCCCACAACGATGACAATCGGCACGAGCACAAAGCTACACATCTTGGCCGGATAAGTACATCATTTCCTTATCAGTTATTGCGACAGAAGGGTCACTAATGCAACTATCTGATTCCAAGCGGATGTGAAAGACCTCCAATATCTCACGCGTTAGGCTGTCATTATGTTTACCTAAGATGACGGTGTTAGAAAACAGAGGGGTGCATGTACCTTTTCTCCAGTGACGGGCAAGGTTACACTAGAGGTCCCGAGATAATGGGTCATCTTGTAACCTTGCCCGTCCCTGGAGAGAAGGTAGATCTAACACTTTCATCTTGGGTAAACATAATGACAGCCTCACGCGTGAAATATTGGAGGTCTTTCACATCCGCTTGGAATCAGATAGTTGCATTAGTGACCCTTCTGTCGCAATAACTGATAAGGAAATGATGTACTTATCCGGCCGAGATGTGTAGCTTTGCGCTCGTGCCGATTGTCACCGTTGTGGGCATGATGATTAGCTTTTGTGTTCTTTTGTTTTCTTTTGTTTTCCCTCTGGTTTGTGTTTGTGTTCTTGGTATTTAAGATAGCTTTGACGTGAATAAATATCTTGTCGCGAGTCAGCGCTTGTGGTCTCCATGCTTCGTTGTGTCCCGTTGTAGTTTTATTGCGCTGCCCAAATATGAATCTTCATTTTTTGCCTATTTTCTCTCATATCTATACAAGCGCAGTCACTGTAGTAATACTGGGGTTTTGTTTGAGTCGTTTTGGGCTTTACATAGCTAAGGCAAACGGAGCCGCCAAGGCACGCATCGCCACAGGTTTGCCGGAGCGTGCGGTTTGCAGCTCATGGTGACAGGTTCCCCTTAGTGTGCACTTTGGTCACGCATTGTGCATTGTATACAAACGGGCGATGTCCACGCGCTCTTTCATCGTCATCTGTCACTCTTTCTCTTCCCCCTTTCACAGCCAGTCATCCATCCTCGATCGCGAAGCACAGAGGCCGCAAGAAGCTCTTCCTCGAACTCTCTGCCTCATTACCGCTTCCTGATCGCCCCCCCCCCCCCCCTGCCAACTTAAAAGCTTAAAGGTATGCCGGACAGCCCCTTACGAAACGCACTTCAATTAAACAGCTGTTTAGATACCCTAACTTAAACATTGTAATAGATGTCAGCTTTGCTGTCGTGTGTCGTAATTAAAAACTTCGGATCTCATGCGTTGGCCCCTAACAATGATGTCCAGTTGCGATGAAAGCCGAGAACGTGTCCTGTGCAGTCATGTGATGCAGGCAGACCAGCCTCATGTGGGGCCCGTTAAGCGGAAGACTGCGGAATTAAGAATAATCTGGATCTTAGAACGAGGGCCCTCAAGGCAGGGCAGCTAAGCACCTTTGCCCCATAGGTTTGGGATTTTTCCTTTATTATCTTCGATCTTATTAGTATGTTCGTGCCAGCTGTGCTTCCAGGGGGCGCTTCTGTAGTTATTTCTTATCACTGACTCAGAGTATCGAGACTGCTGAAAAGGAACATAGGCCCCTACGGCTAGCATTTCTGGATATCAAGGGAGCCTATGACAGCGTTATTCAGGAGGATTTGTGGGACATACGGGGCACATTGGATGTAGAAAATGGAGTAACGTAAGTTTTAAAGGATATCTATTAACGCAAAAAGTGCTTATAAAGTGGGAAATAAACGCATCAAAGCCTATAGAGATTCAGCGGGTCTCAGGCAAGGATGTTATCTGTCACTTTTGTTGTTCATGTTGTACCTACAATAATTTCAGACCAAAATATGGAGGAGCGGCCTAGACTTTTCAACCTTTACTTATTTCAAGCAAGGAGAATGGATTGAACATCGTTACAGAGACAAATGTACGCGGATGATATAGTGCTAATAGATCACTACAAAGAAGATTTGCAGCGGTTCATGGACATATGTGGTACAGAGGGAAATAGATTAGGTTTCAAGTTAAGGAAAAATCTGCAGTCAGGACATTTAATGATGAGGGCGGCAAGCATGTAGGATACAGGAGATCAAGATAGATGTAGTGCATAAGTACAAGTACCTTGGGGGTGTGTATAAATAACGTGGCTGAGTATCTGACGGCGCATGAAAAATATGTACTGACTAAAGGTAGCAGTAATGCAACATTCATGAAAATAGGGCATTGTGTAATTACAATATGAAGAGGTAAGAGAGACCTGGAAAGGGGGCGATGGTTCCTAGTATGAATTTCGGCAATGCGGCCTTGTGTACGAGACCAGAGGTTCAAGCAAGGTTAGAAATCAAACAATGCAGGGTAGGTAGGCTTGCTTTGAGAGCTCATGGCAATACATCAAATCAGGGGGTACAAAATGATATGGGATAGAGATAATTCGATAGCAGAGAAGCTAGCAGTAAGATATAATTAAAAGAGCGATGGAGAGAAATGGGAGAAAAGCAGTGGGCTAGGAATGTTTTCTGGTACCTGTACTGAGGAATGTCAACCCAATATGGAGAAAGCGAACTAGAAAACTGACAAGCGAATATCTGGACAGCAGCTGGGGGACAAGTAAGCAATTATCGGTTAAAAAAAAAGTTAAAAAAAACAGAGAGGGCTCTGTGGAAACAAGAATTTTAACGAAATGGGCACTGGGAACATACAGAATGTTCAAGCAAGAAATCGCCAAAGAAATTATATACGATAATTCTAGGGGATACTCTTTGTTCTTCGAGGCCAGGACGGGCGCTTCCCGGACTAAGACATATCGAGTCAGGTACCAGGAGACCGACACGTTATGCCGTGCATGTGGGGACGAGGAGGAAATGGCTGAACACTTGATACTTTCCTGTAAAAGGCTGCACCCTAGAGTTGAAAGCAGCGGGGCTTATTTATTCAAAGCATTGGGGTTTAGGCACAGTGGGGGAAAAACAGATTTCAAGCGGGCAGAAATAACCAAGCGAAGGTTATCTGAATAGTGGCTAAAATCAGTACAAAAATGAAATTTAGTGAGGCATGGCTAGGTGGCGTGAGCCACCGCGCGATTTAAAGGGTTCAGCCTTATCAATCCATCCATCCTTCCCCGAAGACGGGGACCAAAAGCCAGAGAGCTCCCCCCCCCCCCCCCTTTTTTTTTTTTGCTTTGGTACATGAGCTCACATTATGACGGTGACTCCCTCGGCTCAATTCGTTTTGGTGCACTGCACCAGGCCGGGAGTGAGCGGTGGCGACTTCGCGCTTTGCACTCCACGAACAAATAAGGAAACAAGCTTGCCTATTCGTATCGCTTAGTAAGCTTTCCAGCGCTACATAAGGGAGTCCATCTGTAAGGATGACATAGCGAAAATATTAAGTTGCCGTTCGTCTAGGAATTTATCTTTCCTTCTGGTAGCGCCATCTGCAGACATGCGTGAACAACTTCAATGCATTTAGTTATTTTATAATGTTTAGATAAATTGCTTTCACACGGCTGCAGTGGGATGAACGACAGTGAATTTACCTCTTCGCATACTAGAGCCGTACACTTTGCTTTTAGGAAAACCTTTACAGCTCAGTCTCTGTAGAAGACTTGAATGTTGCTGAGGCGAAACGCGACGCGTTTGTACTAATCGCCGAAGAGGTTCTGGACATTATTCTACAAGCAGCAGAAACAACGAGTTGCCTCCCATCCTTCGGACAAGTATGTAAATACGGGCGACGTGGGCTGTCAAGTGCAAGATGGACAAGCAAGATACGACGTCGATCTGCGAGGCACGGCGGCTTGTCTGCATCGATTACGGGAGCTATTTGTCAAACAGAAGCGACCATACTAGCCCGAGAACTGACAGCCATTACTTCTATTACAACGATGCTCAGCCAGGCAGCGTTATTACATCAGATGCCGATAGCCTCACAGGGCTTCACGTGAAAACACATAGAAAAATTAAAGGCATCTTGTTGCACATGACGAAAGCGTCGTAAATAAACGAACATTTTCTGCTATTTTCTCCTCATGATACTCTACATGATTGACACGCGCGGACGGAGCTCGATGGCTGTGCCTTTTTGCATTCCTTTCTCTCTCGCCGGTCGCAATAACTTCAAAAGCTGTTCATAACCTGAAAGCAAGAGAAATGTTCAAATGCGAGCTCATAATCCAGAGTAAGGCCGCAGTTTGCGCAAAGTATCATTTCATGAACGGAGTGCTCGACAAAGTACGATGGCCCCCCAATACAGATTGGCATTGATTGTCGCACCACTGTCGGCCTTGAAATTCGCGCGTGCGTGTCGCTGGGTGTGAATGTTCGCGTCACCAAGTGTCTAATCGGCTCTAATTATTGACTGAGGGTCTCTACGCCAACATACCGAAATAGGCTGATAGAGATTGTGAAGAGTGTCTAAAAGCGTTGCCCTTGGATACCCCTTTCACACTGGTAGCAGCACCTTTTATGTGTAGATCATTTAGTGTAAGAACATCAATTTTCCAGAAACATTTCCCTAAAGTAAGAGGCACAAATGCGCCTATAAAACAAAGAAACTTCACCACCACGCAACGGCTGTTGTGGAGACGTGAAAACAAGAGAGGTAGCCTTCACTATAGTCACTGAAGATTTGGTCAGTTGGCGCATTCACTACTGCAGCGCAACCGTGATTTAGTACCTGCAGGTGCGCATCCAACAAAAGCAACACGTATAAGGTCGTTCAGAAGTTCCCAATCCACAGGTTAGCGCGTCACAAACTGCACCTACGAAACCGCTAAGGTCATCAAGGGCGAGAAGGATTGTCCACACATTTTTAACTTCGGTGCTGTAGTAAATGCCCTAATACAAGGTTCAAAAGGCAGACCACGTGGCCTGGGGTCCTTTGGTTAAGCCTGTACATTTTAAGATAAGAAAAGGTAGCCTTATGAAAAAAGGTCAAATCATATTTACGATTTCAATTTGACCTTTTCAGAGCGCCCCAGTTAAGTGAGCATGTTGAGAAATTAATGCAACAAATACCCAAAAGCAGCGAGGCAATTAATAAAGCTTTGTCGCGAATCTGTAAAACAGGGTTTTCTGTGAATCACGGCCTTCTACTGCACGCGATCAGAGAGTAATAACTGGCCGAATGAAAAGCACTTTCACGACACGGCGAGCGTCGAGCCGCTGCGAACAAGAGTCGCGTCGCGCAGCTAATTGGCAGGAAGCGCTTTCATCCACCATCACTGTGCCGCTCATCAGCAGGAAAGAAAAACACAGGAGTAAAGATCAAACCCAAATGCGGCCTCTTTCAGCGCGTTAAACGCTCAACTCCCTTTGGGGATCATGTTCAGCGCCCGGCAGACAGACTTCGCTGCGACTCTTGCTCGCGGAGCGACGACGACTAACTGGGTGAGACGGATCGAATCAACGGGGGTGTGTTGTCGGCAGTTCCTCGCCTCCACTTGCAGGGACAGCCACTCGACTTGCTCGGCGGATAATGCCTGGAGAGCCGCAACATTCACTCGGCCACCACCCTCCCCGCAAATTCCTCCTAGCCCCGACTGAAATTAAAAATAAAATGAGAAAAACCGCTCGACATGGGGAAATGAATACCCGTGCACGTTCTAATTGATGGAACAGAAAGCTTCGGCAAACGACACGCGCCGATCGATGCATTTGTTGGTGTTTTTTTCTTACGCGCCGCTCCTCCTTCTTTCCCAAACGACCTTCATTCCTTTTCCTTCCCCTCGTCTCCCGCTGGGAAACCGAGGGAAGCACAAGCAGACACGATCAGAGCGCAGCGAAGGAATGTGCACAGCGGCGCGTCTTGCAGGCAAGTATAGTGCATACGATGGCGCTCTGCTGAGACCCGAAGCTTTGTGAAGAATGCTTCAGCTGCGTTTACGGAACCACACCTGCCCAAGTCTAACGCATAGAAATCGGTGCACATAGAGACTGTCCATATCCTCCCCTGCAGCTCAAGATGAAAGCGAAAGGGGAGCCGATGAAAGAAGCAAAATACACGAATACAGCAAGCGAAAAAAAAAAAATCCCACGGCGTTTCTCTACACTCGCGTTCCAGGGTGCCACCGCACAGCGACAGTGTCAGCCGCCGAAGCCAAGGCAGAGAAGAGAGGGCCACGCGTTGCGAACACCACAGCGGCGAGTCACGCGTCGGGTGCGCGCTTAGGCGCCTGATCGCGGGCTCAGCAGAGCGCGCTCTCCGCGAGCAAGGCCGGAGCATCGGAATGGAGCAAGGGAGCAACTTACCGCCAGCCGACGATGCGTCCGCCCGACCACGGAATGCGCCATCTTCCGCGGCTCGAATGAACCCCCTTCCTTCCTCGCTCACTGGCCACTGATGCCTTGCCCTGTTCCCCTCCCTCTTGGCGTGTCTCGCTCCCTCTTTCCCGGATGAGGGCACGTGACCGGATCGTCTCCATGGCAACATCCAAGAGGGAGGGATCCCCGCCTCCAAATTGATTCACGCCGACCCTCCGCTCCCTCCTGCACTTGCGCCGTACACACGCAGACCGACAGGCGGGCGAGCAGCGCATCCCAGACGCATCCTGGCGTGCGGTTATTAACGCTGCCTCTGCCGCCGCTAGCGGCCGTGTCTCCGGGGCTGCTGTTGCTCACGTCAACGCTCAGAGAAAGGAGTGCACTTCTTCCCTCGGGCACACCTCCTCCCTTCGAGCGGGCGAATTCCTTGGGAGGAGGGGGACTTGCTGGGCTCATTTGCTCTTGGGTTTTGAGCAGACACCTGCGCGGAAGGGAATCTTTGCCTGCCAGGCAGGAAGGGGTCTTGTTTCTCGGGCCAATCATTCTTTTATGCGCCGCGCACCACTATCTCTGAAGAGGGCCGCTGCCTGCTTTCGTATGCAGGCTAAAAACACGTGCTTTCAATCGTCAAACGGCCATCTCTGCGTTTCTGCTGTAGTCGCTTCGGTTTTCACACGCAAAGCTGTAAAACTTGCAGGGGACACTTAAGCTTCGTCTTAAGGGCATGACGCGATATCGTTAATGGTTCAATGCCAATATATTCGGAATTGGTCATTCTCTGCTTTACCCTCACAGATCCCTGGAAGTTCCCATTCCACTCCTGGCCCAGTGGTGCGGCGGTTGAGCGATCCGCCACTGCCCTGCTATAGCAGACGCTGCCACCGGGAAGCTTGCGAGACCCATGCTGCTCTTCCCGAGCAACGTCTTGCGGCCAGTCCACGTTGGCACTTTGCTCACAATCCGGTGGGCAGGTTGTGATGACGTCACAAAGCACAGCACCTGCTCCCAAGGTTGCTTCTTTGGCATTTTGCGCCGGCTTTTCTGCGACACGGGACACTTAACGCCATCGCGTTAAAGCATCAATCACCAGTCTACGAGTGACATCCAGTAACCTATCCTTCCGCGCCAAAGCACTCTACAATCTAAAACCCACACCAAAGTTAGGTCTAAGCAAAAGATCTATTGCCCGCAAGACATCCCCCCAAAAATTAGCAGGGGCACCTAATTCCGTCACATGTTGGCAATGAGATATCGTTAACAGCCTTTGATGGATTTGCCAGAAGTGACGTCACTTCAAGTCTGGTGACGTCACTTCCTTCCAGCCAGTGGGCAAATTTTATGCCCGAGGACGCATTCGCACCTGTCTGGGTTATGCCACTCTTCCACACACGGAAAATATCCCTAGCGCAAGAGTTTTCTACGAGAGAAAAATCTCCACCATCAAAAACTCAAGGGTGCACCACACAATGCTAAGGGCATGGATCGGACTTAGCATGCATTGGCCAAATATTTGCACTCACAGGCCTGTATAAGGAACTTCGAATCCCGTCAGTAAACGTCATGACCATCGTGGTATACGTCGCAGCTGACCAGCTCAAAAATGCAACGTTCACCCGGAATAATTGCCAGCTAGCTGGACCTGATCCATCAGGGATGTCTAGGCCGGGAAGTGAAGCTGGAGGTCCATTCCCTACTATCCTGTGGTCCAGGTGTGCACTCTAGGGAAGAGGGATCAAGGGTGCGGTGCAGCTATCGCTATAATCTGTTCGTCCTGGAGGAGTTTTTTCTACCTCCCTGTTGAATCACATTCTCTTATGGCGACAAGTGTTAGTAGAAAATTCCTTGTGTATCTGGCACAGTAGTCGTCGCCTTTGTTGAAGCCTATCACACGGCCAGCGTCAGTCAAGTGATCAGAGCTGGTCATGTGACCTTGCGTCGTGACGCAACAGAGAGCATAGAGCCGCCTGAGCGCGCTCCCCTATCGCAGATCACTTTACTACTCGACGTTTCTGATTGGTTGAACTACGGGCGCCCAAGTTGACCGCGTTGACGAAAGGAACCGAACAGGACAGACAGACAGACTAAAAGGCGTTCGTGGGACGCAACGTTCGCCAGGTGATGCAAGAGATGCAACAGTTTGCGCTGATCAAACGCATTAATGGGGAAGCATAATGCTAGAGTCATTTTTGTAGCGCTTTTGTCGGGAGAGAGGTGCAGCCGGTATCATTTGTCTTTTGGACGCTCACATAAACATTCTGCAAGCGGAAGCCGACGTTTCGGATAAGTTTTCAAGGGATTCGTCTGCAGAGCACGTGCCGCAGGCCCGCTGACTCCCATTTCACAGGAGACGGCGTTGAAAGCGTCGGTGTTATCGCACATTAAAGACCAAAATAGTCTTTAGAGATCGAAATTCTTCCCGAATCTCCCCAGTTCCCTTTACTAGGGGACTCGCAGCAGCTGATTACTCAGCACGAGAATATTACCTAGGTGCTCAACCTTTGAAGACAGAAGTAGATTCAGTACCTGCAGTAATGAATGCGCGTCCTCCCTAAGTGCTTAATTTCTTTCTAAATTGAAAAAATCTCGCCTTCGCTCATCTGTCACAAATATTCTGAGCTGTGGCTTGGGCACAATAATTCAATGCACGAGGTTTTTCATGAGTTACTGCGCCCCGCCTAAAGAAAAGGAAGCGCCGACGCGCTAACATTTTACGTCGTAATTTAGTAAAAATAGAAAAAGTCAGGGTAGCCAGCTGTTGTAATGATGGCTACCGTCCCTTATTCTCTTGGGTTCAACCCTTATTATGTCTGCGCATGCGAAAGTTCCTAATTAATGCGAGCGCAAACCGCAGTGCCCCGAGGTCTGCGCTGCTCAAATATTCTCCTCCCTGAAGAAGAGCAGGAGCATAGTACACTCCTTCAGCGTTCTTTTTTGTTGTTAAACGAACACAGAAGGTCTGCTCCTTTTCAACGCAGATTTAAGTTAATAGAACGGGAGAGTTCTGCGGCATTTCCTGACATATTGACGTATACTTCGGTGTTCCGCATGTCAAGCGCCGGCCTTTCATCCCCTCTCGTTGAAAATGTTCGCTACACGAACAGCCAGCTCCTGGTGGGGAAGCGGCAGACATGAAATAATCAGAGCAATATGGCTCCCGTCATTTTCGGTCTTCGGCCTTCTCTCTTACGTAGTCACGCATTGATTGATTGATTGATTGATTGATTGATTGATTGATTGATTGATTGATTGATTGATTGATTGATTGATTGAAGGAAAGAAAGAAAATGAAAGAAAGAAAGAAGGAAGGAAGAAAGAAAGAAAGGAAGGAAAGAAAGAAACAAGGAAGGAAGGAAGGAAGGAAGGAAGGAAGGAAGGAAGGAAGGAAGGAAGGAAGGAAGGAAGGAAGGAAGGAAGGAAGGAAGGAAGGAAGGAAGGAAGGAAGGAAGGAAGGAAGGAAGGAAGGAAGGAAGGAAGGAAGGAAGGAAGGATCAATCAATTGACCCCTCAGGCAACCTACCAGATCACACTAACACGGCAGTTCTCTCTCGCCTTAGCAGCACAACGGCGTACAAGGCGTGCTTGGAGCCACGCGTTAGAAGGCGGTCTTTTTCGTGAAAAATTTGCCGGCTGCGTGCTACGGCGTCATTCATGCAAGAGACGTGACCATCGTCCGGACCTCGCCCTCCCCTCCCCGCTTTCCATTAAAACGGGGTTAATTACACTCTCCGCTGTTTCCCCTTGGCTATAGACCGCAATGGGAGGCGGCGGTCGTGCACGCACTCTGGCCTGAATTACTCATGCCCACAAGTGCCCGAGCTGGAAGGAAGAGGGGAGTGGTGATAATTTGCCCAGGCCTTTCATGCCAGATGGCCGATCAATATAGCGGCATGTAATCATGTTTTTTTTTTTAACGCCGTGATACTGGCATAGCACGCAGCGTTACAGGATGACGCTTGCTGTCGTTTTCAGTATAGAATGCTACCAACGGCAGAGTTTCTTGTGCGCGTTGAGAGGACAACCACAATTTCAAATCCCAACCTTCTCAAACAAAAACAGGCACTCAAATCAGTAAAATATATCCAGCGCGGGGTCTTGTTCACAAGTGCGACCAAGGACCTCGTGAACAATTGTGAACAAAGCCCCCGTGCTGGGCGCCGAAACGGTAACGATCTTTTTTTACTGGCCAGAGTCTGTTTTTGCTTCAATGGTACCCATCCGTTACGATATCAACTTTAAGCACTAAAACAACAAAAAAAATCCATAAAAAGCAAATGAAACCAATACCAAATAGAATGTTACAGATGAAATGTAATAAAGCTGATGCGCAAGAAAAATAGATAGGAGTCATACATGAAGGAACGCACAGTGCATAGCAAGAAATTAAAACCACGACAAGAGTTTATCAAAACTCACATATTAAAGTGAGAGCAAAATGCTCTTGAGATCACGTTTAAATATGTCTAATCCTTTCATAATTTTAAACCAGAGAATAAAGAGGTCGCTTTTTAATCATTACTTTGACATTTAGGAGGTAAGAATTCTATATTGGCAGCAAACCTAGTCCACTTGAGATTTTTTAGTAAGTTCTTGAATATGAATTCACAAGGTTTGGTTACGTCCCAAAGCGACGCAGGCTGTGAGGGACGTCGTAACGGAGGGCATCGGATAATTTCGATCACTTGGGATTCTTAGCGCGTACTGACATCAGAAGTTGCGTAGTAAGTATTCTGTAAAAAAAGCATAGTCAGGGTTTAATATAACAAGTTAGGGATTGAGAGAATGGAATAGCTACCGAATAATTCGCTGGTATCGAAATGAAGAGGATTACACGTAATGATTCGTACCACCTGGTTTTGTATCTTTTGAGGTGTTGATAGATGACAATAGTATGTGGTGCCCAGCGCAACGGTGCCATAACGACAATGACAATGAATGAAAGCAGAATATAATGGGCGTGCTTTGATGTCTGCTCCTACGTCAGATGCTGTTTTCTGCTTAAGAAAGGCAATGTGTTGAGAAGAACACGAGGTAGTCGAAATTTCCGGAGCCCTTCACTACGGCGTCTCGCATAGCCTGAGTCGCTTTGGGACGTTAAATCCCATCAACCATAAACCTTAAATCTGTTATGGGAAAATGCACCCGCTGCACGAACTGTTTTTTCACGGTTGATTAAGTAGTTGCGTATAAAGTTTAATGATTGACCCCATACACCCAGTGATTCTAGCTTCGCAAACAGGATGCTATAATTCATTGGTCTTTAGTAAAGTCCAAGAAAACAGATTCAACCAAACGACCAATATCAATGAAATGCTTAAGGTAGTGTAATAATTAAAGGGACACTGAGGAGAAATTGAAGATGACTTGTATCGATAGAATACCAGCTCCTGATCACAAAAACGCCACTCCTACTGAAAACAAACCTCTTGCAAGGTAGAAAATAGGAAGAACCAAAATACAGGTATCGCCGCCACAGGCCAATCTCGCAAGTACAAGCGTGATGACGTCATAGGACAAGAGACGCCATCTTGGAGGAATTATTCTTCCTCCATGCCCTCCACGAATCCCTGAGACTGACAAAAGAAAGTTGCGCGGTTCAATATTGATGTAAGTTTTGTTTTGAAACCGATAGCGCACTCTTATCACACAAGGAAGACAGACAAAAGACAACCTGAATGTTGGAAGCAAAGAAAACCGATGCCTGGCGGCGCCACAAACGGCCAGGAGAGTTTCGATTTGTTATGGTGCTTCGCGTCTATGAGCTTTGCGTGCCCCGTGGTTTTGTTTTTGACGCGCCTCGATTTAGAAGCGCCGAACAGCAGAGGAACTCCAAGTGCAGCTTAAAGTGCTAGTTAACCTCTGAAGGAGCCTTCTCAGATGATCGCCACGGTCGATGAAAAACTATGATGGCACGATGGTCGGTGATCGTACAAGGCAGTTAGCAGTATAAAGAACACTTGTGTCTTCGTACCCTCATCCGGCGAAACGTTCCCTGCTGTGCCAGTCAACTTCAAACTACTTAATGGAAATCGTCTATTGTGGACGGGAGAAAAGATGCAAGGTAGTTAAGAAAAAGGTTTGGAACCTGCAGAGACCGTGACTCCGCGCTCCTCCAACTCGTTTGTTTGCGGCTGCATTCAATAGCTTCGGCAGTTGGGCGGAGCTGTTCTCTTCGAGCTCTCGGCTAATTTAATCCGTTCAAAGCACACATCTGAAGGTACGTGCAAATGGGCGAGAGAGCCCGATCCAGTGGACCCCGTACCTCCGGAAACGGGCGGAAGCCGTTGAAGCGTCCTGCGTCGGCTTTACTTCCAAGCCGCCAACTTTAGACGCGAGCGCACCGGTGAATGTGCGATGTTAGTTACCGCGTGATCGAGAATGGTGCTATTAACGTGTCGAGAGTATCTCGTCTAGCAATTCTAACGAAAAACGAAGACATAGCGCTCCATTGTCGAGCATTGGGTAAAAAAAAAAAGAATTATTTCTGTAAACTCTTCGTGCCTTGCGTGACACGACAAGAAAACGAAATGAGAATGGGCACGAGAGCACCAGCACCTGTCTCAAGCGTCAGCCAGCGCCTTAACAAGGTTGTTTCACAGAGGAATGTACAATGTATCGCATTGAAATATATAGAATCATAAACAAGAACATACACGGATATGCTAACATATGAAATAACGGGAATAGGTTCGCAGTCTGCAAATGTGCGCGGAATTTTTAAGTGCATCACAAGGATGCTCCGCATAACTCTGTTCTATCGTTAGCCCATGCGGGCCTTTGCGCGCACGCTTCGTCCAAAGGTGTGGTTCCGGAGCAGGATGTCGCGCGCGCGTGCCAGCAGGGGTCGGCCAAAGGTGCCCCGGAAGTCGTCCATGCAGATGTCCCAGACGGCGATGCCGCCCGTGAAGAGGAGCAGGTGCGCCTTGCTCTGCAGCGACACGTCGTCCTCGAAGCCCACCCACTGGTCGCCGTTCACCACGTACGAGCACTGGGCGACGCGGTCGAACTGGCGCGACCAGCTCAGGTCGTGCGCCAGCATCTGCTCCAGCTCGTAGTGGCTCAGCGTGCCCGGCTGCCGGGTGAACAGACCGGGCTTGCCGGGACCCGCCGAAGGGTCGCCCGCCTGCGCGACGAGGAGGGCCCGCTCTCAGCGAGGCATGAAGATGATGATGATGGCAAGTTTCACGATGAACGGTCAGCTGAGGCCGAAATGCGGCGAGAAGAAGGTTAGTGGTCAACACAAGTCTGTAAGATGCACTATGATAGGGAATTTGTGTCGGCAGATGGCGTTGCAGTGATTGATTACCTCGATAGCAACTCCGTATTGTTAACAACGATGCTGAGATTTTCGGATGCGGTTTCAGGATGCCGCTAAGTTCTTCATTAAACTTTTGTCCCTTCAAGACAAGTTCGAAAGCGGCGATTAAATCCTTGGATTACCAGAGATGTCATTCGCACAAAACGTAAAATGAAAACATTTAAAATAAAAACACAAAATAAGGACAACGCAGTTCGCAGGGCTAAAGCGTGATTTACTATTTTTTCTTTCTTTTTTTCTTTCTTTTTTCTTTTCTTTTTATTTTGACAGAACTGGTTACAATACAAGACCGAAGCGCCAACAGAGACAAGACGTAAGAAGTGACACGGACAAGCGCTTACTGACAACTGATTTTTCATTCAGGGAAACACGCAATATATAGGCGAACAGAACCGGTGATAATCAGAGGCGGTAAACGTCACATGGTGTATAGGGCCATAAAAGCGATAAAAGACTTGCATGGTGAATATGTAAAAACGATAAAAAAGAGCGATGACACGTGGTGTACAGGCCACATAAAAAGGAAAGTATAAAAAGTTTTTTAAAAACAAACATGAATTTCAGTTTTTTAGGCATGCGCAGATGCCAGCTTTCTACACATGTTCCAAATTCAACCGCGGCCTTTTAGGAAAGCCAGTTCACTTTCATAGAGCAATTTTGACGGGTCACTTACGCATTCCAAGCCCTTTCGTTTGATGAAAAACGCCTCTTTTGACTCGCGAGCTAAGCTGTCTCGACTTCTGTCTAAAACAACAGTATCTTCTAAGCGAGGCATGCACTTACATTTTTTACAATGAATCGGAAGATTAGATCCAGTGCCCTTGTCAAGTGATCGGCCATGTTCCCTCAAACGCTCGTTCAGACACCTTCCTGTTTGGCCAATGTAAACCTTGCCGCATGTGAGCGGGATCTGGTAAACCACCCCTTCATTGCATCCGACAAACATTCGAGCATGCTTGGTTCCACAAGTTTGGTTTTTGGATTTTGGTTATTAATCCGAGGACACAAGGATGCCAGCTTACAAGGGGCGGAAAAAACTACAGGGACCTTGAACTTATTCGCCACCTTCTTCAAGTTATGTGTCACACGGTGCGAATACGGGACGACTACCGGTTTTACCCTCCTGTAATCCTCCGGAATGTGATGCCTTTTTGTGTCTTTTAGTTTTTGAAGCAAGGACTCAGGTATGTCGATGATTTTCTAGTCGTCTTAAACAAACAGGACCCATCGACATACCCTGACACCATTAATGATATTCTAGAAGTATTTAGACAGCAAAGCCATGGATTGGAATTTACCTGTGAACATCCAGAAGGCAAAAAGTTGCAGTTTTTGGACTTGTAACTGACCTTGGTACAATATGGAATTTGCTGGATGTACCACCCACGGGCTCAAAAAGATCTGTTGTCATATAATTCATTCCACTCAAAAAACAGTCAAACGAGCCATAGCCATATCAGCATTAGAATACTCGATTAAGAGGTCATGTGAACATTGTATGCAAATGATCATTCAACTCCAGATCAAACGGCTGCAAAGGGCAGGATCAGACCGTCTTGTCGGCAGTAACTGAGTCCTTGCTTCAAAAACTAAAAGGCACAAAAAGGCATCACATTCCGGAGGATTACAGGAGGGTAAAACCTGTAGTCGCCCCGTATTCGTACCGTGTGGCACATAACTTGAAGAAGGTGGCGAATAAGTTCAAGGTCCCTGTAGTTTTTTCCGCCCCTTGTAAGCTGGCATCCTTGTGCCCTCGGATTAATAACCAAAATCCAAAAACCAAACTTGTGGAACCAAGCATGCTCGAATGTTTGTCGGATGCAATGAAGGGGTGGTTTACCAGATCCCGCTCACATGCGGCAAGGTTTACATTGGCCAAACAGGAAGGTGTCTGAACGAGCGTTTGAGGGAACATGGCCGATCACTTGACAAGGGCACTGGATCTAATCTTCCGATTCATTGTAAAAAATGTAAGTGCATGCCTCGCTTAGAAGATACTGTTGTTTTAGACAGAAGTCGAGACAGCTTAGCTCGCGAGTCAAAAGAGGCGTTTTTCATCAAACGAAAGGGCTTGGAATGCGTAAGTGACCCGTCAAAATTGCTCTATGAAAGTGAACTGGCTTTCCTAGAAGGCCGCGGTTGAATTTGGAACATGTGTAGAAAGCTGGCATCTGCGCATGCCTAAAAAACAAATTCATGTTTGTTTTTTAAAAACCTTTTATACTTTCCTTTTCTTGTGGCCTGTACACCACGTGTCATTGCTCTTTTTTATCGTTTTTACATATTCACCATGCAAGTCTTTTATCGCTTTTCTAGCCCTATACACCATGTGACGTTTACCGCCTCTGATTATCACCGGTACAGTTCGCCTATATATTGCGTGTTTCCCAGAATAAAAAATCAGTTGTCAGTAAGCGCTTGTCCGTGTCACTTCTTACGTCTTGTCTGTTGGCGCTTCTTTTTTAGTAACACGCACCAACTAGCCCAGCAAAAAGTTATACGTGATTTACTATCCAAAGTGAAACTTGCTAGAGATTGATACTTAAGCCAATACCTTGATGATTTTGCATTTAGGCCAAACTAACCAAGAGAGAGAAAAAAACAAAAAGTAATTGTGTAATTATATCAAGAGCACCTAGCGTTGCGGAGCAATTCAACATTTACTTTCAGGGTTTTTTCTGGTAGCTGACTTTGAATCGAGTGGTCGGAATACGGCCCCGGTAGACGATCTTGTAATTTCCCAGAAAGGTGTTTCGGCAATGCTCTTAAACGCTGAGACAAAAAGATCCACTTAGCTAGAAGGTATTCCAAATTTTTTGAAGCGTTATGCCGAGTATATGGGTCAATGTTTTACTAAATTTTTTCTCGTTATCATCATTAGACGGAATAATATCCTTAGATTGGACGAAAGCACGTGTTGTGCCGATTCACAAAAAAGGTGAGCGTTTATTAGTATCAAACTACCAGCTAGATTCAATTACAAGTACTCCTTTCAAACATTTAGAGCACGTTGTTGCAGGATTTATTCACGGCTTACTCACAGATCATAATGTCTTATCTGAGCATCAACATTGCTTTAGGAGAAGTTTCTCTACTGTGAAACAACTCGCCATTACAGTACATGAACTTTCGGAAATACTAAATAGGTCTGGGCAAGTATATGTTTTGTTTTTAGATTTTGGTAAGATTTTTGAAAAGGTACCCCTTAGAAAATTAATACAGAAATTATAGTATCTAGCGCATTCTTTCTGGCGTTATTCGATGGATTTGTGATTACCTTAAAAACAGAGAACAGTTTGCTGTTAGAAATACCCGCTCCATGCAGTGTTCGCCATGTTACTTCGTGTGTTCCGCGGGGCAGTGTGCTAGAGCTATTGTTTTTAATTTATATCATTGATATGGCAGACATTATTCCAGAGATGATGTTCATCCAGCTTTTCGCAGATGACCGTCATTTTTAAAGAAATATCGTCTCAAGTGGATCACGATTTATTGCGGAAATCTATTGAAACAGTTACTAACTGTAGAAGAACGGCAGATTGGGCGAGTTGGAAATGCTCCATAATATTAAAACAGTGCTAAGCAACCAGGAAGAAGAACGAAGGGAACACACACAAAGGCGCTGACGCGTGCACCAGTTACTAACTGGTGCACGTGTTGCGAAATGGAACTGAACACAGAAAAAACTACTGCTCCGAATTACAAAGCAAAAGTACCCCGTTACATTCCCTTATATGCCGTGTGGTACATCTGTTTCAGAACTCGAGAGGCATAAGCGAATTACGATTTCTAATAAACTCACACGGTCACCACATATTTCCTATATTTGTTCAACGGCAATAAGGAAATAGTGGTTCATCAAAAGAAAGCCTAAATGTACTCCAATAAATACTAAGACGATCGTCGATAATTCTCTTGTAATATCCGAACTGGAATATGCAGCAGTATGGTGGGACCTTCGTACTAATAGAAATGTTAGTGAATTAGAGCTAGTTCAAAGAAAGGCGGTAAGATAAACGTTTGGTAAAAATATATAAGGGATGATTCACGAACTAAGTTAATGCTAAAATATGGTAACCAAACATTAAAAGTAAGAATGAAGATCAGCCGTATTCCGTTACTCTACCACAGTCTTTCAAGCAAAATAAATATCCAACTCTTCAGTTCCGTGAAGGCAATCAGTGCCAGAAGAACTGGACATGCTCGTCAGTATTCATTGGCATCCATTTTTTTGTCAAAACAAACTATCATAGGCGCAGCTTCTTCCTGCCCACAGATTCACGTTTGAATTCTCTCCTCATTGATGTTTTTGAATGTAATAATTTTATGCAAATGTTGCAAAGTCATTTTATCGATTGTAGAGTGAACCATATGTATGCTCTCAATGCTTTGTTGAACATCGTTTCTCGTATCATCGCTTGTATACTTCTGCATCCTTATGCACTGCCCCTCCTGCTTGGGCCTAATTGTTCAGAATCAGAACCATGTTTATTTAACATTATGACGATGTTGGGTGCGCCGACAAAAAGCAAGTAAGAAGGCTTGATGAGGCTGGCGCACCCCACAGAGGTATTGCAGTGGTACACAACATGATAGCACATTCAGAGAAAAACAACAAAAACAACAGATTTGGCATTAGCTAAACATCAGTCCGGACTCCTTATTTAGTCGATGCGGGAGTGTGTAGCTCAACATCCCTTAACCATAATTCGTTGGGATCTTAGGTACAAACCATTTCAAAGTAGTACATGTAGAGTATTTTGAATCTTTTCGTTAGAAACCATGACACCTTTATCATAGCGCTATTGTTTTAATTAACTCTGGCTTTATAGCGTCGTAGGAGTAAAGTTTCGTACAGCTGTGGCATGCGGATGATTTCAAGTTCCTTGATAATCTGTTCTGTGTGCCCTAATGGAGGAGCATTCATTTCGAACAGCTTCCTTTGAAGGAGATACAAGCAGCTAATATTTGTAAAATATGTGCTACCTCACACCAAAAAGTAATAATTTACAACAAAAGAAAACAGCGCATTATATAATATTTTCTTAATGCGCTTTAGCACGAAGTATCTCAGTCGACACAAAATACTGACAACCCTTGACAGCTTGTTCGTCACCATTTCGACGTGATCATTCAAACTCAAATTCTCATTAAAAATAATGCCTAAACTTTTTACCGCAGGAACCGTTTGGATGAGTGACGTACCGATCCTTAAACAATATTTGTCAACTTGTTACAATGCCTGAAACGCACGGGCTTTGTTTTTGCAGTGTTTATGTATAATAAATTATTCTGAGACCACTCTAGGAGTGAAATGTAAACTTTCTGTGGCTTTTTTGTCAAGATCAGGCAACTGCGCCGCTTTAAAGAGTAAAGCGATGTCAGCAGCGTAAATGATGAAAGTTGGAAGATTACTAATACAGACGATGTCATTCACATAAAATAGAAATAGCAATGGTCCCAAGGTACTACCTTGCGAAACACCTGAAACAATGTGTCTAATATCAGATAAATCATTATTTTTATAACTTCTAGCGGTCAAGAACTTAAATAAGACTGAATTATATTAAGCAACTGTCCGCGAAAACCGTAGTGCTCGAGCTTAGCTAAAATAATTTTGTGGCTGATGCGGTCAAACGCTTTTGAAAAGTCAATGAATATATTAAGAGCAAGAAGTTTCTGCTCAAAGGACTCTAAAATCAGCTCTTTTTGTGTTAGCAGCGCGCTTTCGGTTGAAAAGTTCTTCCTAACACCATGCTTACTGTGCGTTATTATGTTATATTATTCACAAAAACTAGACATCTGTTTGAGCAAGCTCTTTTCAAAACAGTTTTAAAAAACAGGTAGAATAGATATTGGACGATAATTTGACATTGTTTTTGTCTTCACCTTATTCATGACTGGCAAACTCCATTCGCTTAGGGAATACTGCGTGTTACATAGGGCTCCGGATATTAATTTGGAGCACATCGGGTGCTTGAACTTCCACTGACGCCATACATCATCATCATCATCATCATCATCATCATCATCAGCCTGACTACGCCCAATGCAGGGCAAATGCCTCTCCCATGTCTCTCCAATTAACCCTGTCCATTGCCAGCTGCGCCCACCGTATGCCTGCAAACTTCTTAATCTCATCCGCCCACTTAACTTTCTGCCATCCCCTGCTACGCTTGTCTTCTCTCTTGGAATCCACTCCGTTACCCTTAAGGACCAGCGGTTATTTTGCCTTCGCAGTACATGCCCCGCCCAAGCCCATTTCTTCCTCTTGATTTCGACTAGGATGTCATTAACCCGCGTTTGTTCCCTCGCCCACTCTGCCCGCTTCTGGTCTCTTAACGTTACACCTATCATTTTCATTTCTCGCTGCGTTGTCCTTAAGCTGAACCCTTTTCGTTAGACTCCACGTTTCCACCCTGTAGGTGAGTACTGGTAAGATACAGCTGTTTTATACTTTTCTCTTGAGGGACATTGGTAAACTGCCACTCATGATCTGTGAGAGCCTTCCAAATGCCCTCCACCCCATTCCCATTCTTGTAGTTATTTCGCCTCCATCAAAATACGACTGCCGTGACCGAGAATCGATCCGGCAACTTCGCGATGGGACAAAAAATCTTTAATCAGAATGGGATGGCACTCTGGCCTAAGTAAGAGAAAAAGCTCAAGTTGAAAGGGTCAAGTAATGTAGGTTGTATCCTGCTGACGAGGCCAGCTTCGCGGGAGAATTTTTTTTCTTGGGGGGGGGGGGGGGGGGCGGTTACAGTTTGTGTTACACAACTGTGCAGCAAGAAATAAAACCCCCTACAAAATCCCACAGGTTTACGGCTCTGCTTTTGCGCGCCTCGATGAAAAATTAATTTTTTTTCCTAAATCGATATTTCCTCGTTTTCTAGAGGGTATATGCTGCAGGAAACAGCCCACTCTCATGAAAAGAGACCAGTTTAACGAACAAGATTTTTCTTTCTTCAGAAAAAAAATACGCTTAGACCAGAGGTTAGCGTCAGTACAAGAACGTCAGCGAACAACATAGCTTTTTTTAAGGAAATAAAAAAAATTGTTCCACCGCATTGTGTTTGTCTCTCAAAGCGTCGGCGTTAGCTGGGCAAACGAATTTCGTAATCTGACCACAGCGAATTTAATCTTCATCGCAGCCAGAGGGCAGACGAACTTTGTTTCTTCTTTTTCTTTTTATGATTGGAACATTGCTGTCTCAAAAGAAAGGCTGTAACGTTAAGGACCGAAGTGCGATATTAAAAATTATTCAAACGTAAAATCCAACCGAATTTTTTTTTAAAAGGCGAATTTATAGATAATACTCTTAATATGGAAAGATTGGTTTAGAGCACTGTATAGAAAAAACAAATACCGATCTTGATAACACCTGTCAACCACCACCTTTCAGAGGACGCGCGCGCAAACACACACACGCACACGCACACACACACACACGCACGCACGCACGCGCACGCACGCACACACACACACATGCACACACACACACACACACACACACACACACACACACACACACACACACACACACACACACACACACACACACACACGCGCGCGCGCGCACGCACGCACGCACGCACGCACGCACACACACACACACACACACACACGCATGCACGCACGCACATACACACATAGCATGTCGCGTCACTTGTGTGTGCGTAGCGGTGGCGGCGAAAAAGGTAGAAGGCACGAGCACTCTGAGGTGACACCTTTACGAAACGGGATCACATCACGGAATGCAAAAAATTCACGCCCACTTGCACAACAGGCACCTCTGCCCGCTCTCTCATGAGAGACACTGCAGTTTCGCAACAGTCCAGTGTTACGAAACCAAAAGTCGGGACAACAAACACAGCTATTTTCAGAATTCAGAATTTAACAGTTTCACAGCAGACGCCGCTGTTTTCACCCCTTGGTAATGTGGATAAATAGAGACTTTACAAGGCTGTATTCAGGGTTTCTCTGGATTCACAGCCATGAATTCGTGACATCATATGCACAGATCTGTTTCTACCATTCGTGTTTTGCCGGCTCTAGAGGGCTGTACAATCACGGCAGCTAGTGGCTCGTTATTGGCCAAAGATCCGTACAATCAAGAACCCAACAAAATCTATCAGTCTAAAGATGCATGTCAGTATAAGGATAGAGAACTGAGACCTTACTTCAAAATTATTCTCTTCACGACGGTAGCCACCATGTGTCACGTCCTTTATAATAGATAGCAAGAAAAGTATACCACCTTTTGCAGTATCGAAGGAATTGCTGATCTATGATATAGAGGGGAGAAAAATTATAAAAATGAAACAGCTGAAAATTAAGATTCCTAAGGCAGTATTCGATGGCAATGACTTTCTGTTTCGTGCTTTTTTTGGGAGCGCTAGCTGTTTTCTTTGATGAAAGTGCTGCTAACGAACAAGCAATGATAGAAAAGCAAATGACAGCATGCTGAGGAAAAATAAATTTGGTAAGCTAGGCTTCATTAATAGAATACTTATCACTAATGCAATCGACTTTAAGCAAACTGCGTAATTTTCTGAGGTCAATCGTAACTGTTCCCAGTCCATTGTTCTGCGCGCTACTCGAAACATGTGCGATCTTGCAACCTTGCAGCCAATACGAATTGCCTTGTTTTGGCATACTGTCAAAGCTGGACATCTGCCTAGCCTTAAACTTCTGCGGGAGAGCGCGAGAGAAAGGACAACAGAAAGCGGGGGCACCACACTTATTGTGGCGGCTGTGCTCTCTCTTGTCCATCTGTGATATGTTGTTCCGAAGGTGGCCGCCGACAAATACGCCTGCCGGTGTGCACTGTCAGACTGCACGTTCCACTGTCTGGTCTATTTGGGCACGCAGCGCTCACTAGTGAGGCAGCGTCGATCTCCTCAACTTCTTCCCTGGCGATGTTATGTCTCACGTTTAGACCTAACTCTCATAAACTAGGCATAAACCAGGTGCTTCGTCCGTTTTCGCGTTGTGCATTCCACAGCAGTTCATTCATAGGTTCATTCAGCTTCTCGTGGCCTCTTACGCGCACATACCTTGTTGGCCACGGCGTTCTTAAGCGTGAAGGAGGCGCCGGCGAGCGTGACCCCGAAGACGACCTTGTCCATCTGGGTGAGCTCGAGCGACATGTCCCCCAGCACGTGCGAGAGGCCCGTCTGTCCCTTGCGCTTGGCTTGCGTCTTGACGCGCAGCGGGCTGTAGAAACTCGTCACGGGAAACGTGGCCGGTTCCATGGTGCGGTGCGTCTCCACGAACATCACGTCCACCACCTGCACCCGCGAAAAGAAGTCCTTGATTCACAGAAGAACGTTAAGTGCGCGCTTTTCCATGGGTCCTTCGTGACAATAAAGCACCTCTGCTCACTTCACTACCCACCAAAAGAGCCTCCAGCTAAGAAGCAAGTTCCAGGCACTAATATTGCCACAAATGTTTGTAATGTTTGTTTCTTGATGCTCAAAGCAGCCAACCATATAACTTTTTGTGGAGCCAGATGCGACCAGTTTTATTTAGAATAATTGCAGTCATGCACAATTAATTCTACGGTTTTCGAGATTGTAGTGGTTGCATTGCGCGCCGTATTTCGGAAGTTTTTTTGCCAAGTTTAAATTGAGCGCGGCCGAAATCGCCGGGGATTTTGTCCTCCGACGACCGCCGAGCACGTTTGTTGCTATCGCCGCCGCCGAGTTGTTCAGTTATTTTTGGGCGCAAATCAGCCACATAAAGTTTCTTTTGAAAGCCTTTTCATTGTCATTCCGACTGCTTGACTGCCGTCACCACTACATGAGGATATACATCCTGAAGTCCATTATAGGCTCTGCGAACCTCTCCTTGTCAACGCAGAACGTTTTGTATGTCTGGTTCCCCAATGTTTTTCTGTGCGTCACAGAAGTCCTGGACCAAAGCAACAGAACTATTGAAGTGCTACGCCAGTAGGCATTGAGCCCACTCCTGCTGAGCTCTCCGGCGGCGTAGGAGCGGGGGGCGGTGCCGATTAAACCACGGGCTAAGAGCAAAAAATCAGTGAACAGGTGAACAGTGAACGTTGTTTCACACCGCTACAAACAAAAAAAGAGTCCCATGTCACCTATGAAGGGCGACAGGTCAGGCGTGGGGAGAGCACGAGCCTCTGGCGCGCGCCGAAAGCATACTTCGCTGAAGTGCGAAAGCACTACTTAACGAAGTCCACCCAAGAATCGTGTGTGTGTCCCTGACCTTGACGGTGCAGAAATAAAATAAATATTGTCGCGACTCGATTTCGAATCCGCGGCGGCGCGAACAGATCAGTTTCGCAGGCCAGTGCGCGAGAGCACTGTGCTATCGCCGCAGCCGATCACGACTAGCGTTTAACTGCAGCACACTCTCCCACTGTACATTGCACAGCGTCGCCTCCTTCAGCTTCCATCTGCTAAATTAGGTTTGACGCTACGTGCGGACAAGGATCGATCTGCGGCAAGCTATTTAGTTCTGCTGCGCTAATTTCTGCATTCATTAGCCTCCCCGGGTGCTCGACATCTCATGCAAGGCCATATTATTTATTTATTTATTTATTTATTTATTTATTTATTTATTTATTTATTTATTTATTTATTTATTTATTTATTTATTTATTTATTTATTTATTTATTTATTTATTTCGTTACTATCAGGGACGTTGAGGCATTAAAGATAGGAGTGGTAAGTAAGTAATCAAAATCAAACACAGAAGGAGACATATTAACATAGATGACGAAGAAGCGCAGATCTGAATGCTTCTGATTCTGGGATGGAGACGATGCATGCGGGCAGGGGGTTCCAGTCTGAGCTGATCTTGGGCAGGAAAGAATGACAGTACTGGTTAGTTCCGCAACATGGAGCACTCACTTTGAATCGGTGATCAATACGGGATGATACATAACTTGGAGCAGTGAAAAAAATCTTTGTTTTAGCGATTCATTTGTGTAATATATTTTGTGGAAAGTGAGAAGTCTGGAAAGATGAAGCCGCAGAGAAAGATCTGGAAGGTCTAGAGTTCGCTTCATGAATGTGACGCTAGACGAACGAGAGTAGCTGGTCAAAATAAAACGGGCTGAATGATTCTGAACAGATTCTAAAGCATTAATCAGTGACTTGATGTTAGGGTCCCATACGAAATACGAATGTTTTATTTCAGATCGGACAACCGTTTTGTACAGACGTAGTTTTAAAATAACCGGAGCAAGTGAAAAGTTACGGCGAAGGAAGCCAAGCATGCGATTAGCATTGTTAGTTATGTGTTCGATATGCGTTTTCCATGAGAGGTCATTGGCAATGTATACGCCAAGATACTTATATGCAGAAGCACAAGCTAAGGGGAGCCATTTATAATATATGGATGCGGGTTAGCTTTGTAAGGTATTCGCGTTACTTTAGTTGATTTACATTTAGATAAATTAAGCTTCATTAGTCAAGTGTCGCACCAAGCAGAAATGTTATTAATGTCAGTTTGAAGAATCAAGGTATCAGATGGGTTGGAAATTTCTCTTTATGTTACACAGTCGTCAGCGAACAACCTGATAGATTATTTTATGAGATCAGGAAGATGATTAATATAAATGACGAAAAGGAGAGGTCCTAGAACAGATCCTTGAGAAACGCCCGATGTTACTATAGAAAGATCAGAATTATGGTCATTAACTGTTACATACTTAGTACGACCGGCTAAAAAAACACTCACTTTGTTTAGTTTGCTAAGTTTGAGAAGTACAAGAGGATGAGACAGGTTATTTAAGGCTTTAGCAAAGTCAATGAATATGCAATCAACAATCGAAGAACGATCCAAAGCTGCAAAACGGTCATTAGCAAATGCGGTTATCTGTGTTGAACATGAATCATTTGTTCGAAAACTATGCTGATGGGCTGTAAAAAAAGAATTGGACTCAAGGTGACTCATGAGGGCAAAATAGATTACATGTTCAAGTAATTTGCATTTAATAGAAGTTAATGATATTGGTCTGTAGTTTATAGGGCTGTGAACATCTCCAGACTTGTGTACTGGAACCACCTTGCCCACCTTCCAGTCGTCAGTTCCTAGCGAGTAAATCTTTTTTTAATAACTTCACCAGTTGCACAATGCTTCCCGTTAAAACTATGCATATGAGTTATTTCCAAACGAATGCGTTCTAAACCGAGCCAAGCAGGCAATTTTGATCATCTCAGACCCTGCTCCGTTCGTTTTGCGTTGCATTTTATTACTACTTCGATTACCACAATAGCGGAAAACAATAGCGCAGAAAGCATAACATTAGAAAAGAAAGCAGTCAGAATAAAAGCATTTTGTCGCTAACAAAAAGGTCATATAAAACACGGACATCTAAAGGAAGACTAGTAGCAGTGGTTTATTTTTTTTTTTTTTGCTAGCCCCGGCATCTGCCATCGATACTGAAGCCCCTGAGCTGGGGCAACGGGAATAAAGGATAGCATGCAGAATGGAGAAATTAAATGAAAGAGGTGAGGGGACATGAAGAGAGGATGGGGGAGAGGTAATATACACAAACTATTTACACAATGAGAAATGTGTAGTACAGGTTACGCGCGTGGTTAGTTCATGATAAAGCAAAAGCTAATAATAATAATAATAATTGGTTTTTGGAGAAAGGAAATGGCGCAGTATCTGTCTCTTATATCGTTGGACACCTGGACCGCGCCGTAAGGGAAGGGATAAAGGGGGGAGTGAAAGAAGAACGGAAGAAAGAGGTGCCATAGTGGAGGGCTCCGGAATAATTTCGACCACCTGGGGATCTTTAACGTGCATTGACATCGCACAGCACACGGGAGCCTTAGCGTTTTGCCTCCATAAAAACGCAGCCGCCGCGGTCGGGTTCGAACCCGGGAACTCCGGATCAGTAGCCGAGCGCGCTAACCACTGAGCCTATATAGAGGGCTAAGATTCCAATACTCCCCACCACACAAAGCGTTGACGAAGGAGGAAGCCGCAGGATGGCGTAGACTGCAGACGGGTTCCTTTCCAAATCTTTACATACTAAGCAGGATGTTCCCCACACAATATTGCGCCGTATGCCCGTGGTGCGGAGCAAGACCAGCACTATATCACGTCACATGGGAATGCGAGAGAAACAAGACATTCCACAAACATACAACACCAAGTGCGGAGCAATGGGAGAGCCGGCTCACCAGCTGCGAGCTAGGGGTCCAAAGGGCCCTCATAGCACACGCAAGCGAGGTGGCCCGACTCAGTGGTGCCCTGAACTAGGGGCCCACCCAAGGTTGAAGAGGACCCAAAGTTATCAAGAATGAAGACTTCGTCCTCAACTCGCTAATATCTTAAGAACCAATAAAGTTTTCCATTCCATTCCATTCTAAACCACTGAGCCACCGCGGCTAGATATCATTTTCAGCAAAGTTTCCTGCGAAGCTTGCTTTGCCTCAACATGTATCTTAATGAGGCAGAGCTTCCTTCGCATGCCAGGGTCGTAAGCGAGATATTGGCTCGGAATATTGGTTCGCAAAGTTTCTTGCGAAGCTTGCATCGCCTTAACATGGATCTTAGTGAGGCAGAGCTTCCTTCGCATGCCAGCGTCGTATGCGAAGTCTGGGCTCGGAATATTGGTTCAGCTAATTTTATACCCCGAGCCTTCGAGCACGTTCGTAGTCCTCGTCCTCTACAGCGTGAATGAGGGCGTTTATTTTTTTGCGCAGTGCGCACTAAAGAGACTCCGCTCTAATAATATTAAATAATAATTCCGTAATGCACTCAAAAAGCCAAATGATAATTCTACAGCCGCTATTCACGTGAAAAGGCAAGCTTAGTTGTGCTCCATGCACAACGCATATTTCACCTCTTTAGTCCATCGGAAGCTAAAATTAAGAGCACAACGGTCTAGTAAAGTTATAAACATTCAAATTAAGTATTTCGGTCACTTTCGCTACAAAAGGTTTGTGATTACTCAATCTGCACCCATAATGACAGCGAATTTCACTCGCGACGTGGAAGCAGCTTATTTACAGAATGTTAGAAAGGCTGCCGCTATACAGTAAGAAACCTTTAATGGAAAGTATGCGATTTCACGCAGTCTGTACACCAAGAGCAGATGCGTCGCCAACGACGCTTGTTGCGCTATATTTAGGGACCCTAAAGCGTCCGGTCTAACCTGTCTTGCGAAATCAGCTGGGGATGTCACTGAGTCTTGAATGGTTTCCCCAACATTCCCTCTGCAGTGCACTTCAAATAATGCAGCGGTAGAGTTAGAGACTCGTGAAAACTAAAAAAGAACATGTGAGGTGCCTCAGTAGGCAAACGGCTTCAATGACCTGAATTTTAATTGCGGGTTCTAAATATAAAAATTAAGCAACGGAATATGCCTGACATTTTTCCTTTTGACAACGAACTGAAGTCTGAAATATAACGAATGAAGTTAGAGCTGTAACTATTAGGTTAAGGACTAAGTATGACAAAAAGTAAAGCCAATAGTCGCTTCTCTAACTTTATACGTTTGTGTCGGGCTTTTATCAGCAAAACATGGAAAATTTTATGTTGTAGCCTGCATGCGTGCTCCGTTGCTTATCTTTGATCTGCGAACAGTGAATCATAATGGAAATCATTTAAACCGTGACACACTATACTGGGCAGCATACAGAGTTTGCTGACAACAAACAGGACGGTCCACCCACGTTTATGATGTCCTGGACGTCGAAGCCCGCGGCGCGCTGGGCCTTGTCCGCGGGCACCACGATGGCCAGCCGCTGCCCGTCCGAGGAGAGGCGCCTGCGCAGAGTGCGAAGGAAGGCGCCCAGCGCCTGGCGGTCCTGGTCGCCCATTGGGCCGGGCCAGTGCAGCACCAGCCCGTCGAAGCCGTACTGCAGCAGCCAGCGAGCCGCGTTCTCGGCGAACTCCACGCGGTAGCGGCGAAGGCCCGACAGCTTGCGGAACGCCTCGCCATCCGACCGGCGGCCGCCCACCGCGGCCCAGATCACCAGGCTCACGTCTGCAGCAGCAAAGGAAGCCACTGTTTCAACCACCACTGCCACGGCAATGTGGCGCTGGTGATTGCCTTTTCTTAACACTTTCGTATTACCTTTAGGTCACATTCCTCGACCAAGTAAACCGCCGCAGGGGCTCAGTGGAGAAAATGCAATAACGCCCGCGTGTGCGGTACGATGCGAAGTCTGTGCACGGGAAAGAACTCCAGGTGATGGAAATTAATTATGGCGTCTCCTGTAGCCGAGGTGAGGCGTAGGTACACTAAACTGCATCATTAGTACCCTTTACCTAAAGCTGCTTTCTAGCCTATTGTTGCTCACTTCGATGATTTACATAGCTGAGTGAGTCAATGAGTCCCCTTTTAAACTTTTGAAAGGAGTGTAAAGAGCGTTGCCGACAAGATAATTTGTTGCAACGTTCGCAACACGCCACAGAACCCGAAAGTTCCCCAAGAAGAATCGCGGCCAAACACCCTACAGAATCACGACTACCAGGAAAAGAAAACAATCAAGAAGCAAATCTCGGGCACAAGAGAATATTTCCGGGAACATTTTTTACGGTGAAACTAGTATATACGTAGCTAATCTTACGATTTCTTCCTCTGACGTACGCGTTTAATAATCCAGGCGTCGACTGCTCGCTCTGTTCATTCTCCTTTCGTACTCTGCTCAAAACACGCTGCCTGAACCAAGTGCACAGCATGATGTTTCGTTCCTGCAGTACGTACCTCTTGGCTAGGGTAACAGGCAGAGAAGATAAACGGAGCAGCGGAAAATAATTTTCTTTCCCTCTTCTAGAGCGCCCCTTGCAATTATTGAGTTACGCAAATGTATACCAATGGAACATTGCTTCATTGCAAATTGCATTATAGCGCCTGGATGTGCCTGGACTGCATAAAAAGACAATGCAAAACAAATGAATATACTGTAGCATGTTCACAATAGCAGACGATTGGGATGACTTAAAGGAAGGAGGCACCGTCTCGTCACGTTTGCATAACATATTTACGCTACAACTACTGAACTCTTACGACCAGATAGGTGAGGCTAGATAGATTCTAAATCACCTTTGTCTCTAAGCCTGGCAAACTTTCGGATGCCTTCTTGCTGGATATCGAACTTGGGATCCTGCAAAAAGACAGGCAAGTTGTAGTTTTTCACAATAGGAAACACCCATTCAAAATGTTTGATATCAGAGTGTAAAAAGCCCTGGACCAGCTATGCCTAGTTCACAACCTTCCCTGCCTTATCATCAATGTGGGTGAAATCATAAAGTTCCTAGATATTACCTAGAGGGAAAACTGGCGCCATCGTCCATGCGAGTATCTTGAAGGGTGCTTTATCCACCGTGGGAATGCCGGGAAGACAGAAGTATCGTAGTTGGCTTGGCTAGTGTTAGCTCTAAAACATGACTACGACTGCAGAAATAAAATTTTTCACAAAATAAATTTTGCAAGGAAACGTTGCTTCACAGTCATTATGTCCTGCAATAAAATATGCCTATTGTACATTGTAATAAATGAGCAGGAAAGTAGGTAGGCGTAAACGAGTCCCGAATTTGCGCATTTTGAGAAGGGGCTTTCTCTTCATGTCGGCAATTATATCGAACAGTGTAAAATATTTTTTGCTTATTAGACCAAATAACCTTTCAAAAAAATTGGCCGCGCTTGAAGTAGTACACTTTGGAATGTGTCGTATGCTACTGCGGGTTCGTGCATAGGCTATTGTTCGCGCCATGAGAAACTTGCCCGAACCCCCACTTTTCAATGAGAAACTAGTTTGTGCTTGCTAACTGCTGGCTATCACTATGCCCTGGCGCTGCCCTTAGAGATTTTGCGAAAAAAAAGCATGAATTAGGAAGCGGAAACCCGTCCTACCCGTAAGTGACGGCAATGTTCACGCTGCCAAATGCAACATGCGGGTATTTGCGCGAATTAATTCATGAAGCTGTAGTATTTCCTGCATGCAATGCACGGCCATCGCCAGATTTAAAAATGAGGCAAATTCAATCCTCGTTGACTTCGGTTAACATAAGGTGCGCTTGTCGAAGTACGCTACGCTTTTATAAGTGTCCCCGAGACTCCTACGAGAAATGTGCCCAGCAGTCACCGTAGCAGACTGTTTAGTTTTAAATTCACAACAAAACTTTGTTTCCTTCTTTAACCTTTCAATTCCCAGGCAGCACAGCTTCCCACTGAGCAAACCCAGCTTACTGCGTTAATGACTTCAAGCGATGAGGCAAACGGACTTCATGCCTAGCAGGCAGCAGACACTGCGCTCAGCTCAGTTCGAACGCCTTCGCATGCTTCGGACCGCAAATGAACTGCGTGGGTAGCTGGATAACTACACCTCCACAAAGCGCACAAAACATCAATGAAAACGAAACTGAACAACCAAGAAGTCCAATCCGTAGCACATTAAACAAGCCACCATATGTCAGTCCGAAGCCTATATCTTTCCAAGATGCGTCGGGCGTCCTTGGCGAATGAAGTGCAGGGTCGCCAGCTTTCCTTCTTTCCAGTTAATAATAATGGGTGAAATGATATTTAACACCACTCACTCTTTTTCGAGCTGTTGTTAAATAATATACAGCATATGAGAAAATCGTTAGCTCAAGAAGGTATAAATTGCAAAACTCTTAATTTTGTTCGAGTTTCTCAGACAAAATTTATTGGAAGTTTGAAAAGCTGTGTCCGTTTTTTTTCTCTGTCTCTAGTAAAATGCGATCTCTGCCTTACCGTTCGTCTCACCTATAATCTTACGATATGAAGCTATGTCTCGTTTCTTTCGCCAAGAGAATGGAAGAGCAGCCGGGCAGTTTGCGCACCCGTCAGTGGTTTTAGCTTCAACGAAACATGAAAACTTTGGGATTCAAGTGTCCCCTGGATCACTTTATTCTCCTTGCATAGCCACTGCAGCGCGTAGAGACAACGATATGTCCGTGCCCTGAGGCACCCATGTTGCCAATGCGCAAGCTCAGCCAAGTTACTTGTCCTACGGGCAGAAGTAAATGAGCGCATATCTTTTTCGGAGAAACCTGGCTCTGCTCATATATGCATGCTGTTGCGAGTCATTAATTAGAACGTGTTAAAACGCACTATACCGCATCTCTGCAAGCTGATGGCAGAGGTATAATGCAAACACCTTCCCCGCCTCTTTTCCACACCGAGATTTCTTGTAAACTTTCAAATGAATAAAAGCACAAACCCGTTTGGCAGCCCACTGAGTCCCAATAAACATTTATGAGAATGTATTACTATAGAAACAACGGCTCTTGACTGTAGAAGGTTGGGGCAAAAGCAAGGAGGCTCCAGCCGTGAGCTATACCTTGCTGACAATGTTTGCGGTGGAGGGATCGACGCCCAGGTAACAGTAGACGACGTCGTCGCACAGCTCGACGTGGATGTTCTCGACGCCGAAGCGCATCGGCTCCGGTCTCCTGTGGGCCGAGTGGTTGAAGAAGCAGTAGAGCCGCTTGCGGGTCGCCTGCATGTCTTCCTCCAGCGGCAGCGCCCACGCGTCCTCGGGTTCCGAGCCGAAGGCCGAGCGCACCGCCACCACGGCACCCGTCACCGTGAACACGGCGGCCGTGATGAACATGATGTTCAGAAACTCCTGCAGGCACGCAGCGCACAAGCCTGTATGTATACATGGAAGCGGATTCATTCTGCGCGGAACTGCAAAGCTATACTGGGTAGCAGTTTAGGTCCAAGCTCTCTTGAATACAAGACGAAGAGTGGAAGGGAGTCAAGTGTAAAGAAGTGCAAAGAAGACTACGTGTACAAAAAGGTGGTTGTAAAGGAATGTATGTGACATGTCGTGTCATGCAAAGGGGATGCAAAGGCGAATAAAAGTCTAATGCTACGCATTTCCGTCGGATCGGCCGATAGAGATCGCCTGTCACGCGATAGCGTAAGGCGCTCGTTCTAATAAAAACCCGGAGTCGGCCGTCGTCCTACGTAAGTCGGAAAAAATTCCTGAAGTTTCAAATGAAGAAAGAAATGAGCCGGCATTGGGATTCGAACCCAGGCCCTCTGCGTGCCAGGCGGGCACGCAAAGATCACGAAGGATCGTTGGTTAAAGCGTGTTAGATTAGCACCTAGAGAACGCTTTGTGGTGTGCGACTTAGTAATGTGTTTTGGGGACGTTACGGTGATTACAAAAATGAAACCAAATATATAAATATGCTAAGTAGGCGCCAGAAATTGAGCGCATTGAAAAGGCAGTCTAATGGTGCTTCACTGTACTGAAACAAATGGTGTGTATGTTCATGAAATATAGTGGCGCAATATTCCGCGCAGTGTAACCTAGATAGTGCTTGATTTTTGTCAATCGATAACTGTGATATCTGATTAGTAATCCGTAATGTGATCAGTAAGTACGATTGTAATCGATGACCGTGATCGGCAACGTGATTGTGGATTGGTAATCGGCGAAAAAGTAGAAAGAAAAGGAATAAAAAAGGAAAAAAGAGGAGAAGGTGCTATCGAGTCCACTCTTCTTACGGGTGAAGCTTAAGCGTCCTCCAAATTTTTCACTTCAGTTGAAGATAAACATGTGGCTGAAGTGCAAGCAGTTAGGGGAAGTTACCTCGAACCTATACGCGCACAGCGTTACTGTATGGTAAACAGCTACTGATGCGCTATTGACAGTGAGTGGAGTTGCCGTTGTTCGGTAGGTACTAGTATACATACCGAACCGCACTTGTCTAGTGATAGTCTTCGAAGCCGGAATCTCTCCCGAACTCCTCCCCTTCTCGAGAAGAAAGTAAGTCAGATAACAAAAAAAAATGAAAAAAGTTTGTCCACCCGAGCACCACTCGAGATGCGCCGTTAGAAACACGGTCCAACCATGTTTTTATTACGGTCGCTAGTAGCAGAGGGAACCGAATAAATCTGATATTTTGCAACCGCTGTTCATCGCACAGACGCTATGCTTGAAATACGATGCTTTCTTATTTATTTTTTCTCTCCATCGATATCCTCAGCGAGGACGTTGTCCTTTTTGTCGCTAGGGCGGAGATCTTCATCGCGTAAGCCGTAGTTAGTGCTCCCAAGGGATCACTTCATCGCGCCCCGTGATCTCGTTACGCCGGGATTCTCGCCGCACGCGTGCAACAGTGTGCCCAGTTCCTCGGCAATTGCGTGCAACAGAGCCTAACCCGCGTCTCCGAGTCGTTCAGACGGGAGAAGTGGAAACGAGCTGACCTTAATCTCATCTTGCTCGTCTCCTCCTCGAGAGCGTTTCGCAAGAGACCCCCTTGGATATCCACATACACGGGCTAGCCCGCTCAGCGCTTATTATTTTTAGTAAACAAAGCCACATAAATCCCGTTTCACAGATGTGTTCCCCGGAGTTGGGTATCTTTTGCTGTCCGCCTTCGAGAAACTGATGCGCAGGCAGGCCGTCGCAGTCGAAGCGAACAACGAAAAGCGTAGCCGGTAAGACGTACGGTGATGGTTCAACATGATGGTGAGTTGTTTACGCCTGCGAATAAAGCCAATAAATTTTTCTTGGTGTGACGGTCAGTTTCTCAGCAACAAGAGTGACAGTAAACAACAGAGGAGCCAGGAGATGAGTTATATCCCAAAACTGAAGCTTGGTCGAGTTGGTCATTATATGAGTAATAAAGCGCTCGTCCTTGTCTGTCTTTTTTTCTTAATCACGACTGTAACGTGCATATTTCAATGTAAAGTTGTCCTTTAATTTGTCGCGGTCCTGGCATTAAAAGTGCACTTAAGCCTAATTTTGTTCTTGGTAAAAATTGATACCATGGTTCTTTGTCCGTATGTTATGTGTTCAGCAACAAAAGACCCATTTGTTGCTGAGAAAAATTGTTGGTGGCGATGTGACCGCTGCGGCACTGGTAACAACTGTCGCCGATTTTATCTGATATGACGGAATTTATCTGAAGCAGGAAAACGGTTTCGGGAATCTGCACTGCGATTTACGGTTTCCGCCCTTTTTGTGGCATCGCGTATTATTTCTATATTTTTTCACCATGTGTATATGTGGCAATTTCAGGAGTGACTACTGTAGTTAGAGTTATTTATGTATTACTTCGTCGTAAAAGAGATACTTGTCTTCGTTTGCAGTTTTATTAAATACTGCATAACAATTGTCGTCTTTCTTTGCAATCTTATGTAGCCGCTATCTTCCTTCTGTACTGTGAGTTGTCTAAAGGAGCCGGGATCTTTTTGTCAAACTTGCCACATATTTTAGTACCGGCTCCTTATTTGCAAGAAATAAAATAAACTTCAAACTTCGAAGCGAAAAATTGAATAAAAACCTAACCCTTTCCCTCGCCAAGCTCATTTTTTGGTACACGTCCTTCGTGCTCAACGCACTTTTTTCCGATCGTGTTTTCGAACCTGCACAGACTTTCCCAGCTACGCTGTCGCTAGGCAACTAACTGTCTCTGCGCCCAATTCCGAGGCCCCAGAGAGATGCATGCTGTGTTTCCTGAAAGTGAGGGACACGGGCAGGGCTGGAGAGGGAAGGAGGGGGCTCTTCTTTGGCGTCCGTTCGTACGCACTAATGGAGTCAACCTAATTCCGTCCACGCATTGCGTCCCGGGGCGATAAACGAGGATCGATATGTACGCGCCGGAATCAAGCGCCCCCTCTGAGACGCATTAATTGGGAACGCGTCTCCGCGCCGGCAGAACACGACCCGACATCACGGGCCACTGCTACGCGCCGCCTGCTCAGTGCGTGCGTGTACGTGTATGCTCCGAAATGTCCCCCCCCCCCCCCCCCCGACGCTGCGCCTTCGGGAGTCTAAACTGCAAAATGGCGGCTAGGAGAAAGGCCTCGAAGTGCTCTCTCGTGTTGTGTGGAAAACGGTACCGCTGTCAAGCTCACCACCAACCGCTCTCCCAGCCTCGAGTCACCCCCGAAGTTCAGACTGTTTGGAGCAGTAGCTGCATGTATAAGTACACTTTCTCGGTTGTAAACTGCATCGGCGTCGTCTGTCGTAACAGAGAACTTCTGCCATTACTTTGTGGCCGCTAAGAACTCGAGTGCTCCGTCTTTGGTCGTGCAGTTTGGCCGAGCAAGGGAGTTGACGCTTTAGCGGAGAAGTGTGGGACAGCTGTCATCATCATTTGTTCACCACGACGGACGACGAAAAGTCGGAGTTGCTACTTTTTCCTTAAAAAGTTTTGTACTCTTCTTAATGTATCCTTTCTTTCCATGCAATACCCTGTAGATGGCAGAGCCAAACTGGATCTTAATGGAGGCTGAAACAGGTAACAAGGACGCATCTTGCGGGAAAATTTATGACAGCATAAAAAAATAATGAACAACGGTCGGGAAGTACTCTCGTTCATTTTGCTTACTGCCGAAAAGAATCCCACCTTCTTTCCTTCTGTCTTCTGAAGGGATTTAGTAAGTTTCCTATTCCCCTCGCTGCACAGGCACCCTCCTTTATTGCGCACCGGTTTATAGCGCGACACGGGCAAACTGTCGAGTCTTTCCAGGTCTGAGAGTCGGCTAAAAGATTACGGTAGTCACTGGCGCTGGAGGGAGGCCAAAACCTGAAGGGAGCTGCTGAGCCAGATGACAGACGCAGTACTGAAAGCGTGTGTGTTAGCTAGTTGAAAAGCGCGCAGAAGAATGTAGATCAAAAATGAGAAACCCGGGAAAGGCACTCACGTGTTATATCGTGCAGACAACTAACATACGGCAGTACTTTTCTTCCCCCTTATTTTCTTTGGTTTAACGAAGGTTTATCTGTGTGGGTGGCGGAGATTTGGTTGTCCATGAATGCGATTGTTGACTCATTTCTTATTGTTGTGCCATTTCCTTCAAATCCCTGTCATCAGCCAGCCGGGCATACGCAGCCGTTTCGTCATTTCTGAAGAAGTCTCCTTTTACCGATAGGCGTCACTTGACACCGAATGTAATCAAAATAATATAGCTTAGAAATTTTAAAAGGCTGGAATGTGAAAGAACTGAAGAGACTTAAAATGAAAGAACAGCGAAATAAGTAAAACAGCCATTTTAATTCAATCGGAATGGTGGCACCCTCCACCGCCCCGATTCAAAGGGTACGCCAATAAGACTATATATATATATATATATATATATATATATATATATATATATATATATATATATATATATATATATATATATATATATATATATATATATATATATATATATATATATATATATATATATATATATATATATATATATATATATATGACAAAGCTTCTAAAGCACTACGCTGAACGACGGTATCGCCTATAATCGGCTTCATAGGATAACTTCGTTTTGAATATATTGGAATGAACTAAAAAGATTCACGTTTCGGTTCACGGCACGGGAACATTTGCGCAATCTCCATCGCAATCGCTTCTTGCAATTTTCATGCGTGGCTGGTGGCGGTTGCGTTTCACCGAAATCATATGCATACAGAGCAACACTGAGTCAGTGAGGAAAGAAGTCGAAGCTGATCGTGTGCGCTTAGACTGCGGGACTCAAATTCGTGCGCTGAGGCACGCTCGTGGCCTTTCGAGCATGGAGGGAGGCCTTACATTCGATTCGAACACGGGATAGGAGAGTCACTCAACGAAGTGATCGCGTTACGGACAGAAATAAATGCCGCGTTACCAAGATCGATCGCCAGGGCCTCCACCTGTTGAGAAGCACAGCACCACCCACTCGCAGCTTCCCGAGCGATGTGTTATTTTGAAAGCCCCCGCAGCAGGGAGGTTCATTCGCACAGTTAAGTTAGCATCTAGTTCAATGTACGTTCAGTAGAAATTTTCACGGGACGCGGGTCTGCAGGAAAACAAATTGTGTCATAGAAGTCACACAATCCTATCGCCTAGAGGATACGAGATGAGGGCAGGCTGCATTAGCTGGTATTAATAACAGACGACTGAGTCCCGATGAAGCGCTACATTTTTTTTTCCGAGAACGCGCATCCAGTATAAAGAAACGTCAAAGCTTCAGTTAATCCGTTAATTAGTCTAAGCCACTTTTCTCCGTTTTCTATTCTCCCACTAACTCCTGCATTATGCCAACGTAATCTGTGTATAATTATTCCGATAAGTTAAGAACCCGAATAAAAACCCTCGTTTAATCAATTTTCGCACTTTGCACTAGTTTCTTCCTCCTCCTGCGCCGCTGGCAAGCTCTATATTTATTTCAGAATACTGCAGGCCACTGTTTGGCCCAAACAGGGCGCCGGAGGCAGTCCTGGGTTTCGAGGAGCCTGTCCAGCCCGTTCCCTACAGCACAGTCTCAAGCAGCGTTCCAGCCGAGGAGTATTGCATGAAAAATCCCATTATTCTATTTGCTACTCGATAATTCGGTGAATTCTGAGGGTGAAAAACAGCAGGGCACCGTACAATAATTCAAGAAGGCGAAGTCATGACCTTCCCGGAAATACTATAGAGCATTCGCAATACAGACACCAATGAGAAGAACACGGTACAAGCGCTAACTTTAATCTGACCTTATTTGCAGTCCAGGCCAACAAATGCAAGGATGGAGCAATACATGATCAGCATGAATTCCCGTGATCAACGCCCATTCGCGCATACCGTTCAACATACATCAGTTCAGCCTTAAAGAGAGTAAATGAAGTAAGTTAGCCGATGCCCCGCGTCTTTCTTCTCATTTTTGTCGGTCTTACGAATGCGCTTACTACTTCCTGAAACTATGAACCATATATTTAGCTCGCCTGCAAAGGACCACGCGAGAAACACCGTGGGCTCGAACACCACCAGTGTCCTCAAATGGCAATGTCAATTAACGCTCAGTAAAATGAGTTCTGCAAAAGAGACAACTGGGCATGTTGGTTTTAATGCAAACCCTCAGTGCTTGTGCCAGATAACTTCCGGCTCATTAGCGATTGACAACAACCTGGTGAAAATTCGGAGGACACTTAAACTCTGCCTTAAGGGTAGGACACGATAGCATTAACGGGTGCCTTCCGCGACTTGGGTTCCTCTTCGCGCATTACTTCCCAGACATGGACGCTGTTCTTTATTTTTTTATTTACCACAAGACACACAAGGTCTCCTTTGACCAATTCTAACGAACGTTCCTTTGTGGTTGAGCGGTAGAGCGCCCGGCTCACGAACCAAGGGGCAGCTGTTCGAGTCTCCACCATTTTCCTTTTCAGAGCAGTTGCGTTTCTTTTCTCAGCGGCAATACGCAATGGCGGTGGAATGACGTCACGACCCTATAGACCAATGTAAAATTGTTGAGTGACGTCATCACTGTTGTACTGTGTGATCGTTGTAGGGCGTTTGGACTACCAGCGCGAGGCCATGTGATTGCGACGTCACGACCCTCTCGACCAATTCCAATTTTCTCGACACGCGAAAGGAAACTGCCATGGTTTCCGCACTGCACAGGACTCTTAACGCTGCCACGTTGAAATACCACAGATGGGAGGCACAAAAGACGCTTAACCTGTTTTGCCCTTTTGCACAATGTTATCCTGCAGTAGTCAGTGTGGCCCTTCTAACCCAGCGGCTCTAAGAATACACCTGGCCCAAACTTTTCACCTTAAGCTATTCATGCCATACCACAACTAGTATTAGAAGAAAACACGTCATTTCACGCCTCCCTTCTTGCCCCAAAAAAGGCTCTCTCCACCGCTAAGAACAAAAAAAAAACTTCCTTCCCATGTTCAAGACACACTGTTGTACAAATGTATTTGTCCCTTCTCGTTGAAGGGGCGCGAATATAGTTTGAGAATGCGACAGCTGTTCGGCGTCCGTTCCGGTGTTTCGAGTCGGTGTAGTGGTAGAAGTAGCAGTATGCGTAACCGTTGAGTGGTTGCCGTGGAAGGAGGGAGTATAGCGAGAGCGTAAGAAGGCGTAACCGAAAGGTGGTTGCAAAGTGCGAGGAATAGGCAACCGGAGGGTGTCTGCCGGGAGATTACGGCGAGAACGGAGGAATGTGGCGCGGTCCATGTGCGGCGACCGCTGCGTAACGCACCGCCCGAGAACAGGGTCAGCGGCGGACAGAAGAGGAGCGCTTGTCGACCGAGGAGCGCTCTACGACTATACAGATGTGAAGTCGCTCTCATACCCCCCCTCTATATATCGTGAAATATGGATAGATACCTTAACAGCTGTCGCTGAGTCTCGCGATACACAGTAGTAACTATTCATTGGGCCTCTTTTTCAAGTTCGGTTTTCATGTTGTGAAGGAAGGGATGAAAGTAGGGAGAGCAAGACACCGCAGCGTAGAGGCACAGCTGATGAAATGCAATAGCGCGAGAAAACAAAGGTGAAACGCACACTGTGCAGGGCGAGTGCCATGCGTGGTTTGCCGTGTTTCTCGAGCCGCTGCATTTCATCAGCCATGTCCCATTACCACCAACTAGCGCAAACCAAAATGCGCTGGAACGTGGTGGAAGACTGCTGACTCGATCCCGCCCCCGTGTGCTCGGCGCTCACCTTCCTCAGGAGCACCGACGAGGGCTGCCACACGCGCACGTTCTTCTCCAGCAGGCGCTCGGTGGTGCGGCTGCGGAAGGGCCTCTGGCGAGCCTGGCTGGCGCGCATCTCCATCGAGCAGTCGGGAAAGCTGTGCACCACCGACGACGGCGGCAGCCGCCACTGCGCTGGTGGGGACTGCGGCTGCTGCTGGTACTGGTACTCTGGGCGCTGATGCTGCAGCTGCTGACGTTGAGGTTGCTGCCGGTGGTGTTGCGGCTCCTCCTGTTCCTGCTTCTGCCCCTGCTGCGGATCCTGCTGCTGTTCCTGGCGCTGTTCCTGGCGCTGTTCCTGCTGCTGCTGCTGCTGGTGCTCAGGCGGCGTGGGCGACGCGGGTTCCGTAACGTCGCCCTCGCCGGACGTCGACGACCGAGACATGGCGGATCGCTGACGATGAAGCTTGCGTTTGTTCTTCCTCTTTGAACGCGCTCTCTGCGCGCGCCATTATGACGACGAGGCTCGTGAGCCAGGATCGCTGGCGATTGGACTAGATGGCTGACGTTATATTGGGGCGCATAGCTTGAACGTATTCCGACGAAGACACAGGAAGAACTTACGTACTTCGTGTGCACAGTCTTCGCGTGCGCTTTTCCAGCTGTCTTCTCCTCAACACGTCCAAGCTGGCTCCAGAAGCTTATCGTGCACCAAGAGGAGAAATTTCGTTGTGCGGCAAGCACTCCTGAGAAATATGAAAAGCCGGTCACAAATATCGAAAAAATGCGTATGCTGGAAAAAAAGAAGGTTGTTGGAACACTATTCAATGTACCAAATAATCCCCAAACATTGAGCTTATTTTTGAAAGCAAATATATTACGCGTATTAATCTTTATAATTTTAAGTTAAGTGTGGCCTTCAAGCAGGAAGTGTAAGAATTTTTGAAGTTTCTTCATGGGGTTTCGGGTCACGATAATAAACATATTCATACACCACTCGTTACATCGAACAGTGGAATGTGGCATCTGCACGGGCAAATTATTCTACACAAAGATATCGTACACACTGCCCACATCTTTAAATTCATTCCATAAATCAGAGATTGATTTACAAAAAACTTGTGTGCGAACAATAAGCGAACATTTCATCCATCCTTACACGATAAATAAAGTTTGCGATTTTTCCTTTTCTTTGTTACTTCTGTGAATATTTCATGTCAAAGTGCATTATTCTGCATATTTTGCGTTTTAATAACTTGCGTTGTAAGGATTCGGTATTGTGATGATTTTGTATCTTGGATATATTGAACTGTCGCTGCCTACTTTATAAGGAAGGCTGCGGGCTTCAATCAAGTCGCTCTTTGTCAAGCGACTTTTACCAGCAGTCTCCCCCATCAGTTATGAAAATATTAAACAAGTTATTATTAGTCATTATTCACGTTGTTACTTTGAGCTGGTTCATTTTAAGGCAGGTACACATTTGTGGTTCCATCGACGCATTGATTTTTGAGCTCGAATATGTACTTGTATGTACTAGGACAAAGATCATAGAAGGCATAGGCCGGCTTCTTGTCATTTTTACTTCACGAATGTGCACCTTTCGTTGTTTCTTCGTTAGCTTTTTACGTGATTTTTCGGTTTCGTTTTCGCTGTTTATTCTTCTTCGTATTTTTATATTTTTGCCATGTTCATTTTCGTGTTTTAGACAGCCTTTAGTTTCGTTGTCTCTGCGTATTTTTCCTTCCGTGATCGTTTTTACCCTGCCGATTATTATTTTTTTTACGTAGCGTCTACATCGGTTGTTCTTTTATTTTGCCTCACAATATTAGTTCCGTCTTCGTAAGCCGTGTACAGTCGCCCACATACTTGTCTAGAGCGTTCGAACACACTATCGGGCACTCCAAGCAGCGGTGACTCGCATACATGCAGAACAGCGCGCTCTGTTCTGCAGGTACGACAATCATCGCTGCCCAACAGATCTTTTAACAAAATCAGGAGTTAAACCATGGGAATGTGCGTGCACGCGACAAGTTCAGCTTCAGAGCCCTGGGCCATTCGTAAATGATAAAAAAGTGTGCTCCTCGGTGCGCCCTTCGAGCGTTCCACACAGCTGTGTGAACGACTGTGCGTGTCAGTTGTTTTCTTACTTGCCTTGCTTTCCTACTTATGAGTTTCGTCATTTGCTGTTTGCTTTTCGTCTCTATTTTCGTTTTTGCTATATTTGTTCTCAATAAGAAGGTCCTTATTTTTCGCCTCGGGATATGGTCGAGTACAGCCCCCGTCAAAAGTCCTCAGGCCACAGCGTTCGCCTGCCGCGAAATGAATGCCCCTAGAATGCACCGTGCAGCGGATCATTCAAAACACAAGTTAGGTAGGAAGCTTCTCTACCACAAGAAGAAACCTTCTGCTAGAATTTCAAAGTCCTTCGGCCTTTAAAGTACCGTAATGGCTCAATTATGCTGCTGAAGTGTAAAGCCTTTGTCCTTAAGCCTTTTTACCAAGACTACTTTTCTGAAATACAATGTGACATATATTTGCCCACGTTAGGAAATAAAAGTGAAATATCAGCACCTCTACTCTCTTGTCTATCTTTGTTCCTTGCGTTTCCGGGCACTGGTTTTTAGTAAAACCTCTCTACCACGTTACTTCATGGGGGCAGCTTTGCGATCCGAGATTCTGCATGACGGGGAGCCCGAGATGCCAAACGCACGCAAAATTCTCACCACACGATCCATCGCTGGAGGCATAATTACCGGCCTACATATGAGGAATAACTCTCTAAATTTCCCAAAAACGCTGCCCATATAATAACACCACCAAGTATACGAAGGTTCTGAATCCCAGCTGAATTAATGAGAAACGTCGCTGTATACAGAGCAATATAGCACCCATTACAACGTGCCCTTCTGTCACCAATTCACGATTTCATTCAGTACGATGCCGCAGAGACTTTAGTCTGCCGCTGGCTCCCTTGACCCGACCTTCACTTAGGCATCGCGTGCCAAGTCCAGGCATTCTAAGCCACCTGTTTTCAGCAAATAAGCCGATCACAAACGCAACGTCCGCGCGAAATCCCGGCGCCAGCGTTACACGCAATGGAGAGGCCCAAACACGCAGAACCTGGACCGCATCGAGTCTATTTCTCTTCTATTTCACTAGGTCGCACGTTTCACCTGTCTACACGTCTGAGGTCCCCTCGCGTGGCAAGACCTTTTCACAGAGAGGCCCAAGGACGCCACCATATTCGACACTGCGCTGTAGGAGACGGCTCCCAACAACTGCTCGTAGAACATGAGAGATACACACTATAGAAAGCCCTCCCCAGAACCCAAAAGACAACTGCCTCGAGGACCGCGAAAACATCTACGCGCTAGTCCACTAAAACAGTTGTGAAAGCTAGAGTTTTCGCCACAAAATCCACATCCAGTACCATATACCCACTTTTTACTACCCAATGCACAGCGGGCCTGCCGCAAGTAGCAATGGCTCGTCATTTAGTTTTTTTTTTTACTATAATTATAAGGATTGTATCAGTTACGAGCCCTCAGACAAAATCAGGAAAATCACCTATAGCCAGTTCTGCAGGTTAGTAAATGCAAGGATGAGCCGAGCAGCTGTGTATTGATGGCTTCCTGCAACTTTTGTTTCTATGTCAGAACCATGTTGTTAAGCGGCCCTGAGAAGTTGATCTGAATGCCCCAAGGGGCGCGACCGTCGGGAAACCTCCGAGGTCTGGGCCAATCATAGAGAGCTATTATTGTGCTGGCCAATTAGGGTTTGACTACCGTAGCCTTCGACTCTATCGTGATTGGTCGGAGATTGGTCATCGCAGCCTGCGATAGGACAGCCAATCAGAAGTTGCCAATTGAGAGTCATTCATTGTGAAGTGCGAACAGCGCTGCTAGCCCTGTCCCCGACGAGCTGACGGCGCTCATAGCTGCCGCAAAGCTGCACGCTTTTTTGTTTCCGTGTGTAAAGACTCGCGTGCGCACAGGCTCACACAAAGCGCTTCTTGCCTTTATCAGACCTTGTAGCGCCTACAGCACGTCACGCGTGCGGCCAGCGTGACGAAGTCATCAGCGTGTTTGCCCGGCATACGGAGCGTTGTCGTGACGCTTTTTCGCTGTCCCTGAATATATTACGGCTGTTTCTTAAAAGGACGCGTCACTTAGTGCTGCAGCTTTGCCGGCCACCGCTACCGACGGAGAGTTGCACCCTGGTGTCCTTCATTACAAGCTAAAAATGAACACTGCAGCTCTCCTTATTGCGCTTGGCACCATCGCGTTCGTCCTCAGTGCCGTGGACTGCGGTGATGCTTACGGAAAATGTAAGTCGTATTCTCATCTTCACAATGGAGCGCCCTCCGTGGAACGTATACAGGGTTTTTCACCCAAGATTTTACACAATTTTAAAAAATAGGCTTTTTGAGCTACAAGAGCGCTTTCTTCGGCAGACCAGTGTCAGCGGTGTACTACATCACAATACAGCTCAGATGTGCTGACTTACGGTCTGGTTAGCTAATGTTGGATAGCAAACTTTTTCACTTTTACTCTTAGGCTCCTTAATTGTTGAGAGATGCGCCGCTGCCTTGCGGTGGCAGGTGCTGTCACTGGCTTTTGAGACCCATGTGGCTCTTTCCGAGCAGTCATTAATTTAACTGCCACCTGCCACGGTGGTCAGTTTGCTCACAATCCGGTGGGCAGCTGGTTATGACGCCGCAAGGTCACGTGACCAAGGTTGCTTCTCCGGGAATCTTTCGCTCACAACGCCGACGATGACAAAACCGGATTTTCTGCAGAATGACAGACTTCACGCTCTTGCGTTAAAACGTATTTCTAAAAAAGTGTTGCAATTAGCGCTGTGTGTGTGTGTGTGTGTGTGTGTGTGTGCGCGCGCGCGCGCCAGCGTCTCGTTTTCGTCCCTTAACTGTCCTCTTATGCACTATTGCATTGAATGAATGAACCAACACGCCTTGAAGTTTAGATGTTAGTGAATTAGGTCAATACCGCAATACAATTACACGTTTAGCTCCGAAACCACTTGCCCTGGAATTTTAAGAACGTTAGCTCTTACTCGTCACGTTTCGAGATTTCGTAGGGTCTGCTACCACCCTGAGATCACAGCGCCATCTGTGGCAGCAAGTACAATACAGCACATCTCACATTGAGACTTGTAACGCACTCTACAAAAGCTTTGTAGACACAACCACCTGCCGCGTGCCAATGATGACGTCACGGTCCAATAAGGTAGGTGAATTCGTTCCGCTATATATACTCCACCAACAACGGGCACCCATCAGGGGACAGTTGTGTACCGAATTTGGTAGGCAGATAAAACCCTATGGGTTGTGGCATAGACATAAAACCACAATCAAATAACACGTAAACATCGTATACATGCAATTACTAATTGAAGCGTTACCATATTGCACCGCAAGCCGAATTTTAGGCCGACCTCGACCCCCAAACGAAGCAAATTCCGTTTGGGTCGTATCTTGAGGGGGTGTAACTCGACAACGGGTAGACGTGCATCGTAATTTCTGTGATAGATGGCGCTAGGCATCGATCGTTCCGCTAGGTGGAAAAGATGTTACTTTTCCGAACCGCTCGGGGTTTTCTTCGCAGGCCCCGCTGAATGCGCAAAGACTTCGTTTTACGCATGGTCGATAATGCTAACGCTCGTTACTTCAACGTCTTCCAGACGGTGGCGGCCTTTTTTTGCGCCTGCTCTTTACTGCAGCTTTGAGCCCAAGCAGTGGCGGCCGTGTAGCACAAAGTGGCGGGGCCCTGTCCGTAGCAACAAGTTCCGCAAATCTAGATAGTTTAATAAAAGTGATACCATTTTAGGGTCGATCTGGACACTGTCGGCGTAGTTTTGTGGAATCAATGCTCCTCCTAATCTGAGATAGCATAGCTGATTTCTTGCCCAAACTTTTCAAGTACCGAAGTGGATGGGAAGTGCGGCCTGTCAAGCCACAGAATCATGACTTTTTTTCCGCATTCTTTACCACATTTAGTGCACAGTGTTTTCCGTACGATGTTTTCCGCATTTTGTATAATGTGTGGCTGTACACATATGATAAAGTAAACGTAGAAACTTGGGCTCGTTCGGTCATATTTTTGAGTCGCAGCTCATCAGAAGACGAGGAACGGTGAACGCGGTGGACTCACACGGAGATAACTTCCGGCGTGCACTGTGCCTCGTTTAATTTCTCCATTGAAGGAGTTAGTTTGCGTTAGCTCAAAGATATTCTTTTCTACAGCTCCATCCTTGAAGTTCTGGTGAAGTTCTTTTGAAGAACGAATAACGTGCAACTAGCTCACTGAGTTCGGCCAGAGAGGAACTTTGTCCATCACGTTAGCAGTTTTCGTAACCATCGGGAGGCATCACATAAAGTTTCGCGGTAGGACTTCAATATAATGCATACATAAGTGCGCTCACTGGGAGCACAAATGTAAGATTGTTCGCCAAAGCATAGTAATTGCTTAGTCATTCCAGGTTTGGAGAACATACGAACATTTCATTGTGCGAAATCACACAGGCAATGCTTCAGAAAAGTGCTTTGTCGCTCATCGTCCTTTAATAATTTTAAATATCCTGTTTCACGCACGCAATAAGTGTTTCACGGGATAGTCTTCGTTCAGTGGTTGGTTTCTGTCTTTTTTTCTAAAGAGAAGAGGGTGTCTCGCTAGAGGGGAGTTGGCCGTTTACACCACCCTATACCGCACTGAGTGATGTGCACGTCAGCGAAGTTCGAATTCTTTTAGAAGACCATTCAACTTTTTTCTTTCCTCACAGACAGGAAGAGAGGACAGAAGGTAAAGGCATGCCTGGAAGGAAGTGACGACGAAGCGAAGTCCGGCCGCATGAAAGAGGTAACCTGATCACGTTCCCTCCGGATACTCCTTGACAATAGTGAGAGTCAAACAGTCCAGAAACAAATCCGTTGACATTTGAGTGGCGCTCCGTCCCATCTTTCTACCTTGTGTTGTGTCTGTTTTCGCGCCTGTAACCAAAAATATGACATGGATGACATGGAATCCGATGACTCGGTGGTAGTTTATTTGGCGCAATGACATTTACCGCACTTTTAAAGGCGCATCGCAGTACCAGTTGTGCACGAAATTGAATCCTTGGAAGGTAAACTATCCTCATGAAATGCATCGCTGTCCTGAAGAACATCACAGTCGGCATTCTTACATATTTTTGACACTAAAAGACGTTCTTGTATTAAATTTATGGATTCAGTACGAATTTAGTGCTTAAAATGATACGGCAGACATAGCAGAGTGTGGTCACTAAGTACTCGGACAAGAAAAGCAGAAAGGACTTCAAACATAGAAAACTTCCATGCATAATAGAAAACGATAGGAAGGTGCTGGCAATGACAAAATGACATCGTTACATGCCCCCAAGATATCCTAAAGCTTTACACAAACTCTTAGTCAGTCAATGTGACAGAGCTATTCCATTACGTTAACGCCCTACTTTTTTCATACTAAGGAAATTTCCTCAAGACAATGGCAATTAAAGCCAACAGCTTGATGGATGATTGGCGCGTCTATGCCGTCGACAAGGCGAGCGTCAGGGCAGACATCAGAAAAACGAAAGGTCACAAAAAAAGTAATGTTCAGAAGACAGTATGCAGAAGCACATGACCGCTCGTCTAACATTGATCACTTCAGGAAATTCCAGATGCAGTGTGTCTACAAACAAGAAAGGTTTGAAGAGAAAAACGCGTACTTGCGTGAGTTTTACACACAACCAGAGTGCCTGAGAAACACTGCACTGCCAGCGCTAGAGTTAGCGCGGACTCTCCAAAAAAGGTAATAGTATCCGATAAACAGTGGCATCATGAAGCCTCGCTAATTTGAAGTCAAACGACATTCAACGCAAAATATAGATATATAGAAAAATGAATTTGGGGGATGGGGATATTTACAGACAGGTAGCGTGTTTTGAGCCTGCTGTAAAGCATCGGGTGGTCAGAGAGGTAAGAACAAAATAAAATTTGGATTAAAAAAGAAGTGTTTGTGTGAGAGGGGCGACAGAAAAGTGGCATACGAGTGTAAATGAATATTCACTCAGGCCCCACACTGTTATGCCAATAAGACACAATGATTTCAAATTATTTATCTGACGTTGTTTAACCTGATATCTTATTTTTCTTGCATTTTTCTCTATAAAACAGGCGGTCAAAGCTTGCAAAGAAGCACAGACAGCCAAGGAGGAAATGGTATGTTTAGTATTGCCGTATACCTTCGTCATCGTGCTTTGTGAAAGCCTTAAAATACAAGACACTTGCAGCGGCACCACTCTACTCGCAAGATTCTTTCCAAACCTCCCCTCTTTTTTTATAGCATAACTGTGTCCAGTGATCGTGCAGAAACAATTGCAGACCAAGAAAGAGGAGGAGGGAAAGGCACACAGACACCGATGTTGTTTCCGGAGTGAAAGCATTTTGACTTCATTCTAACTGCTTTCGAGGCAAATAGAAGGTTGATGTGCATTCTTGTTTTATATTTTTCCTTGTCATTCCCCGACATTTTTACTCATTTTTCGCTTCTTTATAGCATAACATCCTGCAGTTACCACCAAGCGAGGTCTAGAGTATAGATAAAAATAAATGAAGGAATGAAAAGTTTCAGGAACAATTTGTGGTGGTCCATGGATTACAACGGGAGCTTTTGTCTTCATTGTCATTATTAGCAGGAGCAGGCAGGCTTTTAGTGCAGTACAAAAGGCCCCTCACACTGACTTCCAATTAGCTTTGCCGAGTGGCAATCGCGACTAACTTATCCCAACAAATTTCCTAAACTTGTAATTTCACCTGACTTTCTACCGCCAACAATTTCCTTCCGTTGTTACAGATTCGGCCGTCCTAACGTATTTTTTTGTTATTTATTTCATACTGCAGATCATGTTAAGATCCAAGCAGAACAACAAGCGCAACAAGTAAAAAAACAACTAAAAAGAAAGCATACAGAATCACTATGCACTGACAGTCACTTGTTGGTGAACGACAAAACACAAATAAATTATCAAGATTCTCTGGCTGCTGACACAGGCGGCAGTTCACATACCATGGCACAAACATTCCCTTAGCACGAAGCCACGTTTTTTACTGGTGAGGTCGACGTGTGATGTTTAAAAATGAGTCTTGGCGGCAACTGAACCCACATCCGCTGCACCTGCTTTAATATTCTCTTGTCTGGAAAGGCGATTCAAGGCTGCCAATACATCTGTACAGGGAATAACGTTTCAATCAGAACTTTTGTGACCTATTTTCTGGAGAGACTCTCTAGTTGCTCTAAGAAAAAATGCTCCTCACGTCTATGACCAGTGGGCCCAAACAGAAAAGTCAAATGGGCGCTTCATCGTGTGTAAGCACAGCTACGAGGAAGGTATGGTTTTCCGCTTTCAAAAAGAAAAACCTTTAAACAAACTGATGGACAAACAAGTCCTAAAGACCAGCTCCGCCGGGCTTCAGAGGCCACACAGGCACGTAGCTTTATATGCACGTCTTGTTGTCTTTCACATAATATGGACAGAGTGTCCGTGTTTGAGTGGGCAAGAGGATCCGCTGCCGGGACCCATTCACACTATCGCGTCATACTTTTAAAGGCACAGCTTAAGCGCCCCAATTTTTATTTTTCTACTGCCCACTCGCATTTGTTCGAAATAAACAGCTATTAATTTTTCTGTGCTGCCATCTCTGCTATTGATATTTGTTGTGTGTTTTCTTGCGAATGTTGAGAATATTGCTGTTCTTTTTTAAAGAAATAGCGTGAAGGCTTTCGTTCAGCGGATAAGGCGGCGTCATCGTTGTGTCGAGAAACCCACGTCACACTTGGATGTCGGGGAGTGTTTCATATCCTCTTTGCTTGATGTGGCATAGTGGCGCCGGCAGGCGGCGGCCACCAGAAAACTCCTGCGATCTGATGTACACCGCATCCGCGTCCTCTTGGAACGCGCCTTTGTGGCCAAGTGATTGTGTCTGTTGTTCAGTGAGTTCTAATCAAAGTGTGCATGTAGAAGCAACATTATGCGCGTAAACTGCAGAGTGGGAGAGTTCAAAGACAAGAGTGTGGAAGTTGTGTTGCGATAATTGCGACGATGTCTGAACGTGGACATAGAAGAGTGATTGTGTGTGAAGAGAAACCGCTGAAGAGAGCCATTAACGCTATCGTTTCACACCCTTAATGAAGGAGCTTAAGTGTTCCCTTAATTTTGAACGCAGTTTGTGTAGATTGTTTCTTTTTATTCAGCATGCAATTATTTTATTAAGAAATAGCGTCGCAAAATGTTGGGAGTATCAGATATATTGAAAATTTTGTTTTAAAATGATTTCTTAATGCACACGTATGAAGAAAGCTGTTTATCGATGGAATTGTTGAGTTTGTTGTTTATTACGTAATAACTTATATATGTACAACACTGTTGATCTTCTTGTAAGCGAATGAGGAGCTTTTCAAGCCACATAACAGAAGCTTTTTTTTTTTTCCCCATCTTACCCCTTAAGTTATCCTCAGCAGATGAAATAATCTATTTTCATTTGTATTTGTCGCATTGTCCGTCGTTGGTTAATATATTGTCAACTCAAATATAATTTTTTTTCACGAAAAACAGAAAAAGTGCATTGATGAGAAGTTGGTAAGTTTATTTTATCTTTTGCTGCGGTTTTAACATGTCTCTTAGGCAGATCGTGATAACATGAGCCTTATAAATCGTTAGATACTTTTCAATTTTAATCCTAAAGACATTCAGTTTGGAAATGGTTCGAATACAAGAAAGTCTCAACTTCCATACAGCTGACGGGGCTGGATATTAACAGATATTTGATCAGGCGTAAAACCGTACTCCTTTGAAGCAACGTTAGCCAATATTTTCGAGCAAGGCAAATAAAATCTGTGAAATATAAGAGCTGGTTAATCAATATATCTGAGGATATTTTATGGTGAAATCTTGCATTATATGAAAAAATTGCGTCCATAAACTGGTTCCCGCTCAAAAATGCTTTTGTCGAGAATTGTTGGGTGTCCTGCACATTTCTTTTATTCGTGCCTGTTCTCTTGCGCTGCCACAGCGGTCTTTACTCTTGTGTCCTACCTCGTCCCTTCTTTCTACCTGCACTGCCCCTGAAGTTACAGAACACAATTTCATACAACTGTATTAGTCGTTTTGCCTTTGTTCATCTCGCTCTTTCATGTAAGATAGTGCTCATCTCGAGCACACTCGAGTGTGAACGAACTACAAAATTTAGAGATCTATAGATATGGTTTACCTCGACAGTCCCTTTCTGTGACAAGTTAACAAGAGAAAATTGAGACGGCTCAATTGCAAAATATCATATAAACAAAAAAATCCCAAAACAATGCCGAAAAAAGCTCGACCGTCGCAAATGCGCTTTCCGTATTTACCTCGGAAAAAGAAAAACAAATTGTTTCGAAGTGCCTCTTTCAGGGGCAATAACAACTATTTTCGAGTTGTTACTATGAGTGAGAAATTGCAGTTTTCAACTAAGCATTCAAATACTGACGTTACCACTAGGCAGTTGCCGCAGGCTTCTGTTTAGGACATGCGCTGGCGTCTAAAAGCCGTCGCTCTAGTGCAAGAGTGCGTGACAGGTGGTCATCAAAGTGTCTGATTATCTTGCTTGTTCTTATTTTTTCCCCGCAAGGCAATGATCCATGTTCAGGGTTCTTTGAGAAATATTGCTTTTAAAGTGTGCCCATCTCTCGCATCGAACATTTAAGACTGCCATAGAATGGCGACGGGGAACCTTCTTGGCGGTAGCAAAAACGTTAATAGTAATAAAAATGCAATCCTGCCGAGAGGACATCTGCGGGTATATTGATTGTTACAGTGAAATCTTACGGCGTATGAAAAAATTGCTTTCTTAAACTAGCTTCCATTGAAATATGCGCTTGTCCAGGGTATTCGGAGTTGATTTTTTTCTTCCTGTTGTTTACTTTGTTCTGCAGGGGCTGTCGGAGGGTGAAAAGGTAGTGTGCCTATTTTCTCCTGAACTTTCGCCTTACAAAGACCCTGAGCAGAAACTGAAGTGAGCCTGTATCGATAGGGTGCAACTAAGGAATGACAGAGACCACTTTAACCGAAAGCGCAGCTTTTATAAGCCAGAAAATATCAAGCAGGGAAATGCAGGTGTCGCCCTCGATTTTGCGAGCAAAATGCATGCGTCGACAACGATTTCTGCCGGAGTTGGTAACAACTTCATTTCGAAGCAAAAAAATAAGAGAAGGACGCAGAGCGTACGCAGCACCGCCGATGGAGGTCGCTTTCAGAAGGACGTCGCGAGTACGAGTCGACTGGCGGGAAGCTTTTTCCATCCAATTTTCTCGGCGATAAATGCGACTTTTAGTGCCGGCCAAACATCCACGTAGCCAAAAAGAGCCGTAGAATCAATTTTTACCGACAACAATAATTGAATAAATTTGTCTTCAGTGTTCCTTTAATGAAACTACCTCGCTACTGACGTCATTGATTAGCGATGCTGTGAGTAAGTTTCTGTCGCAAGCCATACATAGGTAAGTAGAGAAGCCGTTCTTTCACAGAAGTTGCGTGCAATAATGCCTCGTTTACATTGGGGCACTTAAATTGGAACCCTTTAAATGACCATAAAGCAATTTACATTATACAACTGCGTCAAACACAACTTAAACGGAAGTCAAACCGCAGCGCAAAAATAATATAAGAATAGTGTTTCCTCTATATGGCGTGCATGAACAGAGGCATTATACATAAACAATTAAGTACCGCCTCCGCTGCCTCAACGGTGGATTATGTGCTGATGACAGAATTTCCGTGTCGTTTTCGATGCAGATATTAAACGTGCAATGGCTGACGTCAAATAGGCACCGCTGCATTTCGGCGAAGTGCGCGTTTGACGCTTTCGCACGCATGCATGCTGCTGACAGTTTGCCTCCCTTCGTTTGGCTCACTGCTTGTTTTTTACGCTGCAGGTGGTGAACAAAAGCATTCTCGAACTTCATAAATAAAAGGCAACACTGCTTTATGCGTAGTATGGGCAGGGGGGGGGGGGGGGGGGGGGGGGGCATGCACGTGTGTGTGTGTGTTCAGAGGTGTGCGCGAGGCATCCCTAAGCAAAACGACGCCATAAATTTTTCGTTGTGAGTGGCAAGGGAGGTCGGATGGCTCAAACAGCTATAGCATGCTTCGTGCGCACTCCTAAGTTGTAGTGTGGATTAGTTTCGGCTGACACAGGTCACGTCTCAGTTAAACTCTCAGCACTTTCGCCGGCTGGCAAATCAACTGCTAGGTACCTCTCCCGCGAATTCCATTTCCGACAACTCCAACGATATATGAGACAGGTACTGCGCCATTTCCTTTCCCCAAAAACCAATTATTATTATTAACTTTGTCACAGTTGTGATGCAGTCAGTGGTGCTTTCATCTAAGCAGGATAGCGAAGGTCATTGTTTTCACTTCAGCGCTAATTGTGGAAGCACTATTTTATTTCATCACGTCAGCAGCGCTTGCCTGAAAGCGAGACTGCATCTTTATTTTCAGCATAGTAAAGAAAAAAACATTACCTAACTGAGTCAGACTTGAAAACTAAGCTGACCTGTTTCCTCCTGCTTTGAGGAAATCGCACAAATCTCAGGTCACATCTGTTAACGAGCAATTGATGGCCCCCTTTATAACACGCCGCCAGTCATTAGAATAGGAAGAGCCTGTACTGAGCGAAAAATTATTAATTAATGAAGAGATAGATTCGCCAAAGGCCTCAGCTTTGTCAAAGCATTTCAGTTTTCAAGAATCCACGTTATGATTTTTTCTGTTTTCTTTAGGCGATGTTCGATGATGTTGACGGTTCTGTGTCCTCTCTGTAGACAGTGTGAGGCGTATTATTTTTGCTTTCCACTATAAAAAATTTTTCGATGAATGAAGGAAAAAAAAAGATTATGTGCCCGCACTTTAGTTTTTCTCTTTTTTGTGCACAAGGCTGCCACAGATTGGCTCACGTCAGCCGCGTTCTGTAAGGCAGGGAAACATCAGTGCTTGCAAAGTTCCCCAAAAACCCGATATGCTAAATTGTAATCTAAGCACAGAGCCCAACCGCGCACCTTCATTCTGCTAAAAAGTGGGAGCCGCTCTCGAACAACGCGATGAGAGAGAGGTGGGGGCAATTAGGTACATTACGAGCACGCTTAAAAGTCTCGTTAGATCCCATTATTCGACAGCCCCGACCAGGTGCTGCTGTTTTCACGCTCGTACGTAACATTTGAACCTGTTGAAGAGAGTTCAAAGGTCTACCGCCCGTTCAGCACGCTTTATTTTTTGTTTTCTTCTGATTCCAGAAATGTGTGGATGCCATAGACGCCTAGAATACCGTAAACCACCCAACGCTGAGTTCTCCAGCAATGGAATGCTCCCAAGCAGAATAAAAGATGCCCTTCAGCAGTGTGATTTTGTTTACCCTTTATGAACGCAGTACCAGCCTCCAGGACACAGAGGCTGCACCGTTTCTACCAGGCTTCTCTCTCTCTCTCCACGAAACCGAGCATGTGGTCACGTGATAAGTATGCCTAGCGTTCCTTGACGTACACCAACTAGCGCCATCTGCTGGCCGGCAATAGCGAACACTGTGTAACCGAATGAGAATATTTTAAACTTGTAATTTTGAGAGAGCCAGAGAATGCCGAGAGATTCTGCGTGAACATGGTGGTTATCATGGTCGAGTTTTCCCGCAGGCTGCAAACTCTTACCTATAAAATCCTCCTACGCTCACATCAGCTTTTTCAGACGGCCATAGGAAATCAATTTGGATGTATCGAACAGTCTAAATTCCGGAGGTGATTTTTAGCGTTCAGCGCCATGCGACACCTGGTGGTCGCAAACCATGCAGACTAAAAGCGTTTGTCCAGTTTTCCTGGGCGAAATTGGCGTATAGCAAAGGCAAGGCCGAACTTTTCATTCGACCCCTGTCGCATGAATTTACAACTAAAACGAAATATCGAAGTTATTTATTTAACCTTGTAATACCTGGCACGTCACCTATAATACAGAGTGTAAAAAAGTGAACGATTCAAGTCTGTTCTGCAGAACTAAAAGAAGTAGTAAATTAATTGCAAAATCAGCCCCTTCCAACACATTTATCGAAGCAAGGTCAAAGTGCCGCCTTACAGAGATGCACTAAGTATGTTGAAACGTAAATTTAAGCAAACGTTAACCGTAACAGTAGAACCACCTAAAATTTCTGCGGTCGTATATACTGCACTGACAGAAAATGGAGCAGTTTCGAATTTTGCTTTTGATGTGCTCATTAGTGTTTCATTTTGCTGCCTATAGTCCTGAGACAAAAAGAAATATTGAATTTCGTTAAGGTATAATCTCTTTCTCACAAATCTCCTTTCTTTTTTACATTTCGACAATAAAGAAATTATCAATGATGAAATCCTCGTAGTCCATAACTTTATTCGACCTTTTCAATGCATGAGTATCACAGCCTTAAAGAAGAGAGTTCCGAGAGCATAAGGGGTTCACTGCGCCTGACATAAAAGCACGCAATCTTTAATAATTTTTTTTTTCAATCCAAAAAAAGCAAACGTGCCGAAGCAACAGTGTGGATTCGAGAAGCTGTGGATCCTGAACTGTTCCGGTGCTCTTCTTCGGAGCACGGGACGGCGAGTCCGAATATGCGCCGTGGACGATATTCGCAACGGGGTGGCATGCCGAAGCACGACGAAAAGCTACTTCGTCCCCAAATGCCCAGGAGGCGTTTTGGAAAGCGAAAACTAGGTGCAGTTCGAAAGAGAAATCTCGGGGCGCGCAGGCACTCGCCCATTGAAAAAAAGAAAAGAAATTTGGAAACGACTCTGAATTGAAGTGTGTTGGCGTTCTTTTCCTGCTCATTGTTGGGCAAAATTCAAGAAGGGTTGTCACCACACATTCCAAGACCTGAGCACCTGTTTTTTTCCTTACTCACACGGGCGAAGGAAACCACTCTGCTAGCGTCCCTTCGCGAGCCTTGGTTGGCGCTTGAGTCCTGCTCTGCTTAAGCGTGTCAGCACCAGGGCCACGCAGCTGCTGCCTCTCCACGGCATCAGTCTGCGATGACACAGCAAACTTTCATTTCGGCAAATTTTTTATTCGCCCCTTCTCCGTGTAGTTCACTTTATTTATCTATTTTTTCCTTCGTTGCTCCAAAGGAGACTCTTTACCCCTCCCTTACGTTCTTCATATAGGCAGCGTAAGCACATACTTACGGTTCGACATTCGACTAACGACCAAGTCTTTCCGGTCTTTCGGGAGGTTTTAAGGCGTAATGCACAACAGTTTTTTATGCTTTAATAGGTTTTTCCATTTCTTTCTTCTTTTATTTATTGAGAACGAAAGCCAATATACAGCTCGAACCTGCTATGTCATTTGAATGTCATCATTTTTTCCCAGAGTTTTCTTTTTATACCAGTGTTGAACATAACACTTAAAAAATGCGCTGTGTGCGTTTTCTTCACTATCCTCCTCGTCTGTGTGCGCTGCTTGAACCTACAGCATCGAATACCAACGAGCCCCAACAAAAGACTATTATCATCCCATTTGAGTTGCCCGCCAAAGCCGTCCAACAGGTGACGCTAATGTCCAGCATGAACGCTGCGCATATTGACAGAAGCAGGAGCCTTAGCCAAGGAGTCTGCTCGGGCCTTTGGATATTGGGAGTAAGGAAATTTGAGTGCGTCGGCAATCTTCCCGGGATCGGGCGTAATTCTATCTGCATGCTAACTTCGTGTTGCGGGTTGCGAGAAGACACCTGTTAGGTGTTAGCCTTGTAAGCGGACCACTCGTTTAATGCTTCATTCCATAAGCGTGGCTACCCGCGTGCACCTTCTTTACGCGCAGCTCAGCTCCTTCACGCACTACGCCGACAGTGGGAGGGGTCCGCACGGATCTCCCTTCCAACACATTACTTAACACGGGACAAACGGGTTTTATAGTTATCTCAGTGGAATGATGCCCCCTGCGTTTAATTACTGGCCACGTCGATTTGCGCAGTGTTTACTATGGCAGGTACGTTCCGAATGCCATCACGCAGAATTCGCCGCAACCATGAGCACGGCCGAAGACTTCCCTTCGTTGGGCTCGTGCATCAGAATTTTCCAGCATCGGGACGTAAGGTTAGTACTAGAGAAATCTACAATTCGAAATGAGATCGATTCCAAAACATAGCATGGATACATTGAGAGTGATTGAGAGAGAATTGTTGTTTTGTGTGCGAAGTGCGGCCTTCAAAATCTATACCAAATGTGGAGTACAGACCTTGAGGAATATTTTATGTTTAACCAATGCGGCACCCAACGCCCTTCATGAGGTGAAAAGAGGCAAGAGGCGAAGATGACTTCAAGAGCGAAAAAATGAGCGTACCAAAACTGTGTGCAACACAGCTCCGAAATTGGCCACAACCGAAGCTGCAGGTTCGGTATGTTGACAACAGTATTCAACACTTTCGTCCTTTGTAAAAAATAACAAACATCAGCGCGACCATGAACATGGAAAGTCATCGTATATGTGCATTTCCTTGTGCATGTTTTTGCTCGCACAGCAGTTTATTTCCATTCAGAATGAACCAAGTCATCCAAACAACACTTCGGTTTCTGGTTGAATAGCACGATATCTGATGTCTTCAAAGTGGTTATAAAAGCACGCAAGGCAAGACTATCCACTCCTCTGGAAGCCCAGAACTGGGAAGAAATGTGTAGACAGTCTTGAGAGCAGGGTTCGATAAGGTTGACTGGTTTATGATCCGAGAACAGGCAGGAAACCGAAGCCAGGCCGGAAACCATGGCAGTGGCCGAATGGTAAGCCATTTTCTTCGCATCGGGAGGCGTTGGTTTCTATCCCCAATGCCGCCGGGTACCCGTCAGTTTTCTAATGGATACAGGATTTCCGCCGGCCTGATGGTCGGCTCTCCTGAGGCCAAAGGCGTGTGAAAAGAATCTTTGGCCATACCCCACTGGGGGGAGGGGTATGACTGATCATCGATCCTTAAGTGACACTAACAGAAGGCTTCGAGAGTGAACGAACGAAAGAAGACACTTATGTCGAACACGGGCGCAGAAAAAGGCAACAAGCGACTGCGCTGCATATAGCACCCTCGACGCCGGGACACAATGCCTGTATCCCACATATTGCTGCCTAGCATGTAGCAAACAAAATTTTGGTTTCTTGGTTTGGTTCAGGGGGGTTTAACGTCCCAAAGCGACTCAGGCTATGAGAGACGCCGTAGTGAAGGGCTCCGGAAATTTCGACCACCTGGGGTTCTTTAACGTACACTGACATATACGGGTCTCTAGAATTTCGCCTCCATCGAAGTTCGACCAGCGCGACCGGTATCGAGCCCGCGTCTTTCGGGACAGCAGCTGAGCGCCGTAACCACACAGCCACCGCGGCGGCTTTAAAATGTACGTCTTCTGAGAACTTCCCCCTTTTTCTCAGAGCTAAACAGTAATAATTGATCGCCGTGCAAGGCATACAGCTGCTGCGTGACGAGGAAGTAGGGCGCAATCGAGAGTCACTTTTACTTTCAAGTCTGAGGAGTATTACATGCCGTGGTGTAACAAAACTTTCTGGCTCACGTTAGAGATTGCCGGCTTTCCGCGTAAGTGTAGCTGCGGCACAGTGGTCGTAGCAGCAGCGTATGCGGGTCTTGTGGCATCGCTGCGGTGGGCAGCTTCACAGCGAACGACGAAAACGGAGCTCCGGTCAGGATGCGAGTCGAGGCGCTCCACTAATGAGGCAGGGCTAATCGTCAGCTTTATGAGATGGCCCAAAACCCTGACCGGAGCGATAACCGGGCGCCGTCCGGGCATCGTCCAGAAAAATCCTGATTGTCTTGCAGGCAGTGACATCATCAGTGACGTCATCACAGCGGATAAATCTCGTTGGCTGGGCACCATTAGTGACGTCACGAGACCGAAAGTAACGTCCCCATACTAGGCTCGCCCGTGCGAAGCTTACATCTGCCAACCCTGACAGGTGATGCACGGGAAGATTCGGGGAAGAGAATTCTTCGGGAAGGGCAACCTTGGTCTCACAAGCTTCACCAGTCATCTCCGGCAAAGGCATCCACAGCTTAGAATGCTATTTCCTTGCAACACATAATGGAATTAGTCATCTCGGTGTTTTTATCCAGAGGCAGGAGTTTGACGGAAGCCCATCTGTTCGGGATGGCGCACAACCGTGGCAAGATTGCGAACAAGGCTCCCGTGTGGGAGCCGAAACTTCAATCATGGCATTTTTACTTTTGGTTGCCGCCGTTTATTTTTCGTGAAGTTTTATTCGAAAGCGCCAAATTTATGGAACACCAAAAAGGAAAAAAATGACAGAATATTATTTCCGTGCTGACATTGGGGCTAGAAACCAAGAAACTGAACGAAGCTTGGCCTTGGGCTTTCAGAGGGATTATCTCGATCACTTGGTAACTCAAGCGGAATCCGGATGTTATCCTCTCGTCGCATTAAGTGCTCAGCTCATCTCCAGTGAGTGCTTCGATAGAAGACAGCCTCCCTAAGCTGTATTGGCACAGCCCGCTGAGATCTTCCATTTGCGGCCAGTCTCAGCTGCTAATACATTTGTCTTTCCCGCCGTAAAAACTGTCGCCACATCCAATGAGCCTGCACACCTGTGGCATTAGCACGAAAGTCAACCTGTCAGCAGCTGCCGGGCCGGATAATTGCAATGCTCTCAGAAGAGACCCCCATCCTTCACTAATAGCTCTTCATCGCATCGGAGTTTTTCCTGTGATCTGTGTTCTTTGCATTCAAAAGGCTGTCCTGCATGTGCAGCAAAGGGCGACAAGTCCTCCCTTTAAGTCATTATATGCTGAGAACAAAATGGTGGGTGGCATCCCCGTTTCTTAAAGCAGCTCTGCGAAACTAATGGGGATCGCAAATTCATTTCACTAGGAGGTGCAAGCTGCCAAGCGTCTGTCCTATCCACCGCGGGTCAGCAGCGGAGGAGGAAGATAGGGTTCATTAAAAACTACGAACTACAAAGGTAAGCAAAAGTCAGAAGCCCCGGCGAAGAACACTTTCTCTTTTTTTTCTAGTATTTTTTTCGGTCTTATTCAGTTTTTAAACCGTTGTTTTGAAAATCTCGCTACAGAGGCAGGCAGTGACGACCGGATGTCGAGGGATTATGACGACTATAATTATCACAGGCCAGAAAGGAAGAACCAGTGAGGTTGCCCGCAGAGTTGGCAGAAATCATTTTGGCTAAAAGGCCACATGGCAAGGATTATCGACCGCGTGTTTGGGGCCCCTGCTCACAGAACTTTGGATTGTCGCCTACACTGATATTTATTTCGCCCAGTACTTTGCTTGACTCCTGGAAACGGTAAATGTTGACCGCAAGATGTGGATTAAACGTCCTTTAAACGTATTCGCGGGCACAATTTGAGCAAAATGTTTTTCACGAAGTTTGATGCATTAGCGAAGTCAAATAAATGCGGTTATGAAGGAAAGGATCGCTTATAGAACATTATTATCCCCATAGTTTCCTAGACTCGACTGACCCAGATACAATATTAAGGCATCTGCTTGTGCTGACTCGTCAAAAACTTTCCATCATCGACTCCGCCTGAATAAAGCATTTACGAACAATTTTCTGGGTACATTAGGGCCAACCGCGAATACTTACTATAGCAAACAGTAAAGCACATTTCGTTGTAGTGCTCAAGGTATTTGAACTAGAAAGTGCGTTAGCAGGTTAAAGTGAAGATATCTATTCAAGCGAGGCATGCTAACCCCGGCCTGTCCTTCACAACAGCGACAAACTTTCAGCTTCTTGTTCCTGTAACCTAAGAAAGGGGGCGGGTTTAAAATCCTCAAAGTGGCAAAAAGAATTAATTTTTAAAATTTCTCCTTTCCGATTGTGTGCCCCATTTTTTACGCTGTCCGGAAGATTCATTGCTGAAATCCACCGGGAGGTACTGTAAAAAAAAAAAAAAAATCCGTGAATCACAGCGAATGTGCAATGCGGGGAAATACTCAAACAATGGGCTTTTTTCTCCGTTACGGCTTTCTGCCAAGATACCTTCTTTCAGCAGATTTCTTTACGGCTGTTTTATCTATTTTGACCCTCTTTGTTTCTTGCACTCCTACAAAAGTATTGAAGAGCTTAAAAAGCACCTCTGTTTGCATTTATCTCCTTAGTAATCTTCAAAATGATTTGTGTAAAACAGCGCAACAGCTCGAAGCCATAAAAGAATGGGACAAAACACAGCGCTGAGCACAGCATACACTCCATCTGGAACACATCTATTGGCCAGCGGGTGCTCAGCTTGTCGGGCAGCTCGTCGGGTGCGCAGCTCGCTGCGCACTGCAAACGCTGTCTTATCGAACGGCACCCTGGCGACCCTGACCCTGTACCTTGCACACCAATCTTTCAAGATACAAGCATTCTATTTACAATAAAAACTCAATCGGAACGCGAAATTTTGCAAGCTATGTGCATTGATAAAGATGGTTCGAAATGCGTCAGCACCCCGTCTGTCAATCTATCAAGAAATGAAATGTTGTTCCTGAAACGTGGCGTTGCTACTGCGCGTGTGTAAGTGTCAGCATTTTGAGATGTCTTATATTGAATGTTTTTCGAATAAACGGCAGTTGAAGACAAGCCTCTGTCCTGTGTATTTGTGTTGTTTGTCTCGTGTCTTCACTAAGTGCTAGCAAAATGATGATTTCGAATGCTTTGCAACTAGCCCAAGTTTCCGCCTTAATAAATTTTTGTATTAAATTTTATTTTATTCGTTCTTGGATTAACTTGCGCTACTTTCATGCATTTTAGTTGCACCGCGTCCATTACGCTTTTAGTATGTTGTTTAATTTTTTTGTAGATTCCTTTTCTTTGTTACGTCTCCTCACCCAATGCTCTTTGGGGCCTTTGGGGTACAACAAATAAATAAGTAAATACAAAATTGTCTCCAAACATCTCACTAAAACTTTACAAGGTTAGGACTCGGAGCTTACCTAGCGTAATTCAATTTTGAACGTACTAGCGCCCTCTAGAGGGCTCAGTACAGAAGACAGCATGTTGATAGAGTCGAGTCTCTGGTGAATCGCTTCGCATTTAATATTCCTAAGCGCACCCTCAAACGGCAGCGTTCCCGTCAGGCTTATGAATGAACCGTAATCGCCAGCCCACTGCCGCGTATCACTCCGATTCGTTTTGCCATGGACTACGCGCTCATATGCTCGCCTTCTTTCATTGCCTGTCGGCACCTTTACATACACGCCTACAACTTAGAACCAGACTCCCAGACATTTGAGTGGAGGTTTGTGGACCTGGCGCCCAATCGCCGTTACTCCCCACTCGTTCCGCTTGACGTCAGTACACAAGACAGGTGTGTCAGACTTTATGCACAGTGTTGCCATAAGGTAAATGTAACGTGACAGCCGCCGGTTCTTTTACTACTGACAAACAGTGAGTTCTAGTTTTTGTTCAGCACGGTAAATCCCTTTCCAAAACGACGATGACAGAACAATAGCACGCGACCCATCTCCCTGTGAATTCGCTCGGTGCATCGTTTAAGCACACCTTTTCACTTAACGCAGTCTCGCTGCCCGCCCGCTTGGAGTCCATCCAGAGCACCGCCTTCCACGGCCTCTGCGTGGGAAGTGACGGCACAAGGTCTGCAGCCAGCTGCGTTCCCCAAACAACACTCCTTCGGGTGCAGGACGCGCACATCGCGGGCCGCCAATAAAACTGCACGCGACGCATCTCCAAAGAGCGCAAGCGTGAGGTTCTGTTGGAAGCCAAACGCTTATTTTTTTTTTTTCACGCTTATCGTCTACTCGCGTGTTCTGATCACCCTCTCCTTGGGACGCCGGCTGTTCGTTCGACACAAAGTGGCCTATTGGTTCTCGCCCACGTAGCGTGAGTGGGCTCTGTGTGGGTACAAAGGATGTACAGTAACGTTTTTTTTCTTCTGCTTCGGGCAAGAGCGCTGGATCTCGGGAATTAGCGTACAGCGGACGTCACAGCCCAAGCTGCGAGTGACTCGAGACGGCTTCGCGAGTAGCACAGAACTAAGCGCAATGCGTGTTGCATGTTGCTTTTCTCTCCTCTTTCTCCTGTTTTCTTTCATTGCCTCTGAGTAATCAAACAGGGGTAGCTCACAAGCCTCAGTCGTTGTGGTAGCAGGCACAAAGGCACCGCCAACTTTTCTTTAATGCACGGCATTTTGCCCGACGGAGTGAAGTCAGCCTGCGACACGTGGCTGCAGTTACGGGCCGCGTGTGGATCGGCGTCGGTCAGTCACGCTGCCCCGTGGCTCCTGCCACGCAAACGCGCCTCCTGACTGACGCCTGAACGAGGGAGGGCGGGGCTGATGCGTGCAGTGAATCGCAGTTTGGTAATCACCCTCGGGCTTTCTTCGGGGCCTTTAAAAGGAACGATAGCTGCGATGCGCGTTGTCCTCGTTCGTTCTTCACACCCGTCGCCAGCCTGCGTGAAAACATGAGGACGGCGCTTGCCTTCACGGGTGTCTGCTCCCTCGCGCTCATCTGGTGTGTCGCCGAGTCAGGTGCCCAGTCTCCAGAAGGTGAAGCTTTTTTTCTCTCATCTACCTGCCTGGGAATTGGTAACATCATGCACTACACGTGTTTTTGTTTTTTCTACGGGCTCATCACATTGTCACGTGTTGGCTCCGCACCAAAGCCGCTACCTTTGAGAGGTCTCAACAGAGCTGATTCCTGGTTGCCTGTATCCACGAAAAGCGCGCATGAGACAGGTACACCACGCGGCGCTATCAACTGAATTTTATTCACAGCGCGGAGGCATACATACAGAAGCGTGCACGGTAAATGGAAAAAAAAAAAACTCCACGAGCATGAAATTAGCTTATGCCGCACTGATGCACTCCGCTCGTTCCTTGCGTATCAAGGTTTTTTTTTATTTTATTTCTTCTACTCGCTTCCCTATATATGCACCCGTGCTGTCAGTAAAATTCACCTTAGCGCGCCTGTGTGCTCCCCCTGCCTTCTGTCCTCTTCTGTTATACAGGGCGTCATGTCTGCCTTGTTACTCATGATAAAATCAAAGCTACAGTGCTGCCCGTTCCCCGATGCCTACACGAATATTTTTCGCACCATTCTAATGACATTATTGGGATAAAATTAAACAGTCGTTGTCGATCGTTAGCGATAGGCGACCGTTTTTAATCATTACATTGTGCAACACGGAAGGAAACCATACGTAGCACACTGTCATTGAGATAATTATGGGCTGACCATGGCTGTGATCATGATGATGAAAAAATATTTTTGCTATTTTTGAGCACCTGCAAAAAGCACTTCATCTTCTTCTGGTCTGTTATTGCCTATCGACCGCACGCTAAATATGCAACACCCTGACGTTGACCCGGGACAAATGCGACGCAAACATCAAATCTGTACTATTCCCGTCATGTAGCCGAACTCACGACCCAATTTACTTCCAAAGTACTTCGGTCTGAATGAATACTTGCTTCACTTCACCCTTCGGCGAACAATAATGATATATTTTTTTTACCAATATTAGGGTAAGTTTCCTCACACTTATTTCCAGTCTAGCAACAACGCCGGCAGGATAATGTTGTATTCAGCTAATTGCTCTTACTGTCCACAGCCCTGACATTCCCTTCTAAACATGTTCACAGAAAGTTTCAGGTCACTCCTTGTTCGTTAATGGCGATCTAAGAATGAGTACTACTGCATGAAAAGTTTGCGAACGTGATTGACATGAAGACGTGCAGCATTAAACGTCAGTAGCCCGTCAAGCAAAAATCAACGCACTGGCAGTACAATTTACTCTCGTACCCCGCGTGCACAGCATGTTCTTCTGTTCTTTTTTGTTTTCATAATATTTTTGTGCTTCCTGGAATATCATATAAAGCACGTTCTGTGCAAAAAAAAAAAATAGGATGCTTTGGAATCTGCTTTTAACAAGCACTCGCGTGTATATATATATATATATATATATATATATATATATATATATATATATATATATATATATATATATATATATATATATATATATATATATATATATATATATATATATATATATATATATTCCTTTCTTCGCCAACAGAAATGAAGAAAGTGCAGAAGGCCCTGCAGTGTTTGGAAGGTAAAGACGTTGGAGCGAAGATGGAGAGAATAAAGAATGTAAGCTCATAACCGTCTTTCGCGCCCTACTATTTTCGAGCCCCACGCGAGCCAACCTCCCCGCAGATCAGTCAACGTGAAACCGGCACTATTGCTAATGCATCTCCTATATAGTTGCTGTTACAGGCAGTGACGCACTGCTTTACCCTAGATTTCATGTCCATATCAACGCGGCGCAGCCATAACGCAATGACAAAGCCTCAGGTACCGGGTTCGAATCCCAGCGCTACTAGGATCCCGCCTGCTTTCCCACTGAGCTTAGCCGTTCTCCGGTCAAGTGCACGGCCTCCCCGAGAGTGAAACGCTTGCAAGCTAGGACTGCCGCGTAGCTCCCATCACTAATACCGAGTGCACCATTTGCGCTAGCGTAAGCATGAACAGTGAAACAAATGACTTGTAAACCTAATTTGATAGCTATAGTCATAATCCAGCGGTAGTGTGCTGCCTCCTAGTGCAGCTGTTAAGCCTGCAAGCGGTTTTCTAATGCTAATGCGCTGCCTACTACAGCGTTAGCAGTTCTATCCGCACGTTCTGGTATTAATTAAGTGTTGGTGCTAGATCGCTGTCTGTCAGTGATACTTTCACCCTCTAATCCAAGCAAGACATCTGCTGGTGCTGCCACGCCGCTTGCTAGCAGTACTACTTTTATCTTCCACTTCTGGTATGCTATTTGTTTGTGCTAGTGCGCTCTCTGTTATTTGATTGCTCTATAAAGCACTGCTGGTGGTAGTACGCTGTCGCGAGTGCTAGCTCTTTCCAATGCTTCTGTAGTTGAATACAACTAAAAAACGAAGTGGCAAATGCCAACCAAAGGAGGCCTTTCATCCAATGACGGTAGGCTAGGCTCTTGCAGATGCAAGGCGGTTGACCGCGACGTCACAATTGGTTGACACCGCACTAGGTTAAAAGGGCTTCTTTGAGAGGCTTTTGTAGCTTCATTCTTGAGTGGTATATCGGCTGTAGGTGGCTCTTCTTTAGTGCAAGCGTGCTGCCTGGTAGTACTAAAAAAGAGTTGAGATTTGGGCCAGTTGGTACATAGGCGAAAAAAACTGTAAAAAAAAAGACGAGGGACAAGAGGAAGAATGCACACAACTACGACTGGACTGACAACTGTGCTTTATTGAACAAGACACTTTCCAAATACGGCTCACAAGACATGCGCAACAAAACTAAATCCATCACCGGGCAGTGACATCAAACAGATCAACAGCACAACAAGTTCTTTTCAAGTATAAACAAGTCCTTTTTCTAGCAGGCGTATCGAAGTTGTGCTAATGGAATCTTCACCATGCAAACTGATGTAGTAGGCTTCCAAAATTTCGCGTTATTCAGTTCCGCGGAGAATGCTTGCGTTGTCAAACAGCGTTGTCAAACAGCCACACTCTCGACAGTGGCGAGGCAAGTTTCGTCCGTCAGCAGAACCCAACGAGTTGTGATGTTCGCGCAGCCGTTCATTGATACACCGGCCTGTTTGGCCGGTGAGGGGAAACTTATACGCTAGGCCTGTGGAACATTTCGTGAAAACATTTTCTTGCTTCGTCGGACGACTGGGAATTCTCGAATTGCCTCGTGATATACGCGGGCACAGCCCCGAGAGCTTGCAGGCAGCAGAGAATACACCGTTAGGATTGCATGGTGAAGATCGCATTAGCACAACTTCGGCACGCGTCCTTGACAAAGAATTTGTTTTTGTTTTGTTTTTGGTGCGCGGGCGATAGTTGTGCTGCTTATCTGTTTGATGTCACTGTCCGGTGATGTATTTAGTTTTGCTGCGCATGTCCTGTGAGCCGTACTAGGAAAGTGCCTCGTTCAATAAAACACAGTTGCTAGTCCAGTCGCAGTTGTGTGCATTCCTCCTCTTGTCCCTCGTCTTTTTTTTACTGACTGTTTTTTTTTTTCGCCTAAAAATGGTAGTACTACTTCTACCTGTCAATTCCAGTAAGCTGTTTGCTGCTTCCGATGCAGTGTCTGATAGCACTGGTAGTATATATGCTGTCAGAGCAGCGCTTCTCGGTATACCTTGCTCCGAAATTCGGGGAGCCATTGCACCCCAGCATGTGTACGGAAGCCGCTATGCGTTGTCGCGCATTTCAGCTCTAGTAAATTGATTTGGTTTGGTGTATGGGGGTTTAACGTCCAAAGCTGCTCAGGCTATGAGGGACGCCGTAGTGAAGGACTCCGGAAATTTCGACCACCTGGGGTTCCTTAACATGCACTCACATCGCACAGTACACGGGCTTCTAGAATTTCGCCTCCATCGAAATTCGACCGCCGCGGCCGGGATCGAACCGGCGTCTTTCGGGCCAGCAGCCGAGCGCTATAACCACACCGCCACCGCGGCGGCTAGCTGTAGTAAATGATCATATGCAGAAAATGACAGCAAAACGATGCTTCAAGTCTGGCAAATATACATTTGTTAGCCGTACCCCAGAGTAAAAGCAGCGTTCCACGTTTCGTCTTCACGGTGGTCGTTTAGCCACCTCTTCAGTGCCATTCAAATTCTGGCAGTTAATTTTTCCTGAAAGTTCGCTTCACCCCTGTTCATGTCTATTATTTTGGCAATATGCTACAGGCCGGAATGTCGTGCAAGGACAAGATCAAGGACCAGAAGGCTCTCGTACGTATAGAAACTTCTGTTTCCACTTCTGTGAGCAGCCGCTCTGGAAATCTGGATACTGCGTGACCGCTGTTGCTTTTTTGCTCCTCCCATATGTCTGAACTGAAATTAAAGCTGCAGGTCATGTTTTGGAATTTCTTACCACTTCCTTTCTCCCGATTAATTTCCCTGCCTCTATACAGTTATACTACCGCTTTCGAGTCAATGCGTCAAGTTCTTCTTTTTGAAAACGGCGGATTGTCAAACTGGGCATGACGCTCAGAATCGAAGTGTATTGAAATACTTTGCTTCTTTCCCGGAAGCAACCAATACGGCGTTAACACATCATGTGCGCTGGTCTAGTTGACTTTTTACTTTCTACCTTTGCATTTCCTGTTTCACTTCGGTCTTTCTAGGAGACGCTGGCTTTTAAACTTAAGCCCAGGGGCGGATTTAAGGGCAACTTTTGTTGTGGGGTGCCTCATCGTATGCACGTACTTTTGGACTTTTTTCGTCAAAAAAATGGGGTTTTGCCTGATCTCCTCCGCCCCCCCCCTCCCCCCATTAGCCCCATGCGTCATTCATCCCTAAGTGAAGGGCAGCTGCACAGCCGGCAGTGTGAAGATTAGCCGCTGAAAGCGCATTTTTGTCTGCGTACCGTAAACTTTTCTGAATCTCATTTTCTCTTTGACTGCCCACCGTTAGGTTTGTTCTCTGCATGCCTGTTAACGATGTCTCGCTCTTGCTTTGCCCACGTACTACAGATGACGTGCATGATGGAAAGCATGGTGAGTTTATCGCACTTTTCTTTTCCACTGACGCACTTTTCCACGCTCAAAACAAGTTGCGCATAAATTTGCTGAACGTGGTTTACGGTGCCCACTGTTTCTATTGGATATTTCTGTCTGTGGCGTGTGGGATATATTCCCCGCAAGCAACAAAATGGCTTCCGTCATTTGTATTCAACACTTGCTGCTGCCGTTAATAAACAGAAGGCTGCACCTCTCGGGTGCATCCAAGACCTTCGGGCAAAGGTGTGCTGAATCACACATCGGAAGCAAAACTAACGAACTCGCCTGCTCCTTCCGAAGCTGGCACGGCTTTTCACGCGAGAAAAAATGCGCCCATAATAAATGGTGTCGGTACTATAGCTTTTTCATAACCTGGCCCAGATATTCGCTAGCATTCTCTTCACTATTGTTATTATTAGTGGTTTATCGGCAAAAAATAAATAAAACTGAAGAAAAAGATGTTGCAAGTCGCGGCATCTGCCTTCGAAGCCTGAAGCACCTGTGCTGCGGCAAGCGGAAATAAGAGCGAGAGAGGGAGGCGACAAAGAGAAGGAAGGAAAGAGGGGAGCGATTTGATGTAAAGAAAAAATATGACCTTCTTTTCGCTACGAACACTAATTTCTGGCGTATGATAACGCTGGCGAGGCGATGGCCTGCAGGTTGGCATTGAGGTGGTATAGCCTGTCCTAACAACCTTGGTTGTTACGACAGGCTATTGCCTCACTAGCTGTGACCAATCACGAGGAGCACTTACGCAGAAGTCTTACAAATTTCGCTCGATCTTACAAGAAAAGCTAGTAGCGCACCCTTGAAGGAAGGAAATGTCTATGCCCTCATGTTATCCCTCTATCAAATGACTTCCTGTTTTCCAGCCCAGACAGTAACTAGCTCCGGCTTCGCCTTTGCTTTTCCGCGTTCTGCACTTGATGTGCGTAGGCACAAAGCAGCTTCACAGCTCCGCTCCTCTGTCTGGCACAACAGGCGCTAAGTGACGCCAGCACCAATGATGGCGAGCAGGAAGTAGACACGTGTGTGAGACTGTGGCATTTATGGCACTCAAGGCGGAAGGAAAGGAAGAGACGTGGCGCTGCTTACAGCTGCTTGTTTCATTGCACGTATGTCGACTCATATTTCTACAAAGTGCAATAATGATAGCAAAACAAAAAGACATCAAAGTCATCACAATCTAGAAAAGCGGTTGGTGAATCTACAGGATATAGGGACATGCGAATTTACAGTAGGGGATTAAGATATCTGCTCACGCACTTCTCGCCTTACGTTACGTTATGTTATGTTATGTTAAGCTGTGTTACGTTGTGCTGTCAGTGGTTGAAGATCTTAAAGCTGCACTTGATCTATGAGAGACATCCTGCACGGGGCTCCCAATTAAACTCGACCACGTAATGTTCTGTAATGTTCCCCGAACCGCGAAGAATATACTTTCCAATTCTCCATCGAAATGTGGTCGCCGCGGCCGGGATTCGATCCTGCGACCTTGAACTCAGCGGCCGAACGTCAGAGCCACAAACTTCTCACCTCCCCTGTGAATTTCGAAAGCCTCCATTCTCTTTTTTTTTTTAATTCGAGAAGCACGTCAGCCTATCCCCATGCTTTGCAATCGCATGTGCGCTGCAAAACTTGGCATATGGCATTGCAGGTAGTAGCAACATATTATCTGTCGCAGTTGTTTTACACGTATATCCCGTCTAAAACACACGAGAGATGTTCGATATTTTCTTTTTTGCGTTTCCAAACAGCAGCAGGTAATCAGCGCCTATTTTACGGCTCATAGGTGCCGTATTTTTTTTTTCGTATTCATTTAATTTTTAATGGGGGTATCGGTTCTGGCAGTCTTGATGCCATAGGTAGCATAAGAGTGCTGTCGCACAGTTTCCGACCTCTCCATTAGATGACGTTATACGTCACACTCGCGGTATTACAGGACGTGCTACGTCCACCGCTATGGACGAGCGTGGCGCTGGTGAACGCTCTCAAAGTTCGCTTACACACAAAACATAAATACCCACAGGTTTTCCTTTCTTACTCTTTGAATAGGCGCTTATTGTTACCGTTTCCGGCTTGGCTCCACAGGGCGAATTATCTATGGTAGCATATGTTTTCACGATCTGATGTGTTAGTTAACGAGTGATACCACGCATGAGTAATTCCCCAATGCACTCTCGCTCATAAGCACGCATGTTTAAATCAAGTCCAAGCACAAGCCGGTTTCATTCCGTTCCCAACGATCGCCAAGTATGCACGTCATCATCGCCGTCGTCGAGTTCTCCTCATTTTGTGGACCCAAGTTCGCCCAATTGTCCGGCTGACTGCACCTCATTTTCGTGACCGCATGGACTTTTGTTAGAACACCTGAGTTGTGTCTTGTACTTTTGACTTGTTTGCTGTATCCATAAGCTCCCCTCCCGTTTTCGGCACACCGCATCCTGCCCCTTAATTTATGCCGCCTAAAACACTAGCGTCGCACCGAATAGCAGTGTTCATATATAACTCCTGGGCTTATCGTCACAATGAACAGTAAGTACTCTGCAGGCACCACTAGATGCTCAGAAAATCTAGCGACAGACTAAACGTCTGTGGGGAACAGCGGCATAGTCAGCTTGGGTTCGTGCTTATTTTAGCAACGAGCTCTGCATGTTGAAGGCCCCTAGCAGGGTACTTGACCTCTTATGAGGCTGCTGGCTACTTTGCCTTGTTCACTGGTATGGTTTTTTTTTTTCTGTACGTAGACAGAGTGTGCTGGTTTTTCGTCTGCTTGCTTCCTTACATTTATTCGCCTGCAGCTGTCCAGGGTGCTTTACCAAATTCGTCCCTTGCACCTAATTAGTGATTGCGTTTAAGTGGAAGCATGCAGAAGAAGTCGGTGCTAACAACGAGGCTTAAACGCGCGCTGTTAGCTGGTGCGACATTTTTCAGCAGGTTTTATTTCCTGCGTTATGTGTACTAGCAGTGTCGTCTCGAAGCGACGATCTATACTGTTTAATTGATGCGATTACAAAAATATAACTATTTTTTGCAAACAAAGCCAACTTGTGTTCTGATGCTAACGCATTCCATGCTTTTCTTTATTTATTTCCCTTTTCAAGAAATTATCTCCGCAAGAAGGGGTAAGTATTAATCTTTGTCGGTAACTGGTATTGATCGCCTGAGACCGAATTTACTCTGCTCAAACAGCTTATACAACTATGTGCGTTAGGTTGATTCCTCGTCTACGGTTACTAACTTTTTTGCTGCTGAGCGTAGCTACGCCAGCAGTTGCGCAGAGTGTTTATGATCAAATTGGAAAGACCACGCTGATAACAGAAGAACATTTCACATTTCCTCTGCATAGAAATTGAGCCGCCGCTGTAGGGTTCCGTACTTGTGACATCGAGCTTGGCAGAAAACCTTAGCCGTTAACCCAACGCCGCAAATGTTTATGGTCGTAATTCTATACGCCCAGCTTCTGATCTCTCTAAATTTATCCTGTTTTGAACAAATTCTCTCCGGTGTTTATGTGTGTCCCCAACTTCACGTCGAACTAGAGTGTGTGATCTCCTTTTATTTCTGCTATATTTCCTACACAGCTCGCCTATCTTGTTATGAAATGAAAAAGATTGAACAGTTGTTGAAATAGAATAGTAAAGAGAAACTAAGTTAACAAAACAGACATCGAGAAATATTTTGAGAAATAATAGAACCACTCTCGAAAAAAAAACGGCCCTTCGGTCAGATTGCTGCAAGTATATCCCTCATCGCCAACCATCGAATGGCAATTCTGGTGAGGGCTAGTTGATTCATACTTTCTACGAAATAGTCTAACACAGCGCAACGGAACGAGGACAATACAGAAGAAACACAGGGCAGCGCCCGTCCTGTTGTTACTTGTTTCTTCTATCTTGTTACGTTCCGTTGCGCTATGTTAATCTACTTCATCGAAGGGACATGCTGTGGGGCGAAGCGGAAAAATAATTTTCCATTGAATTGTCACTCCACTCACATTATGGCGGCATGTTGTTTATTTTTTAACTTATTTGAGTCCGCTATTTGAACAGCCATTTAAGCACGTCGTTTTCTACATATCAAAAGTGTGACATAGACGCCTACTGAAAGATGTCCCTAGTACGCACGAAGGGCTTGCTAAAGTGACATAGGATGTTCTGACCTAAATTAAGCGCTCTGCTGCTACCTGGTTGACTGGGAGGGAGCTAAAGAACAAAAAGTACTACAACGTTAACCTCATATAACATGTCATTAAAAGATGCGCCATTCTTTCCTTTCACAAGCAACGTTCTTTGAGACCACGCAACACACAGCCAAAACTTCGCTTATGGTACTTCTTGAACGGAATACAACGGCGCAGTAAAACAGGGACAGGAACACGTAAAACACAGGGCAGGCGCCAACTACCGAGTGATCTTATTATCTAGAAAGAACCGCGTATAACTACAGGGGGAGACACAAATATATACAAAGCACAGACGACGTGGGAAAGGAGAAGCAGATAAAAAAAATTGGCACAGAACCGCGCAGGAAGACAGCCTCTTCGTCTGTTAGGGACACAGACGGCTTACTCACGCACACGAGGCCCCGCTGCTTAATCAGGTATGCCTCTGTTATTTCTCTTCCCAGATTACCTTTCGACCAAGCGATGAATCGGGTTCTGTTGAAAGCAGGATAACATCTGCATGTACTGCAGTGTGTCGCCATGTGGCTACGATATCCAGCCCTCACCTGCGTTCTGTGCTGCCTCGCCCTATCATCGAACCATTGCCCAGTTTGTCCTATATATTCTAGGCCGCATCTAAGAGGGGTGACATAGATGACATCAGCGGTGCACTCTGTGAACGTACGAACATATACGGGTTTCAACAGACGAAGAGATTGCCTTCCTGTGCGATTCTATGCCAGTTTTTTTTTTTTATCTGCTTCTCCTTTCCCACGCCGTCTATGTTTTGTCTCTCCCGTGTGGTTATAAGCGGTTCTTCCTAGATAATAAAATCACTTGGTAGTTGGCGCCTGTCCCGTGTTTTGCATGTTCCTGTCCCTGTTTTATTGCGCCATTGTATTCGCTCTACGATGTCTATTCACCAACTATAGTTCAAACTGAAATCCTGATGGTACTTCCGCTGTTAAGACTGCTTTTCAGCTTTAATTTCATATTCATTGGAGTTTCGTAACCCCAAACGATTCATTCATTTTTTGTTTGTTTTCATTGCAGAAATGTCTGACGTCTCTGCATGGCTAGTATGCCACAAATGAAAAGCAGCTGAAATAGTCATGATGTTCCGGAACTGTGCTCTAATAAATATTTTGAAAATTGCAAGCGGCTGGAAGTATTTTCCTCTGCCTTTTTCTTTTCTGAGCCGTCAGTTGCCTCGTCATACACATGACAATCGCCAGTTACACATTACAAGTTCTCTTGGAGGCAGTGCAATGTGAAACCAACTGCACGCAGGATCATGTATTAACTTGACCACAAATTCGGCATAAGCTGGATAATAATAATTGGTTTTTTGGGGAAAGGAAATGGCACAGTATCTGTCTCATATATCGTTGGACACCTGAACCGCGCCGTATGGGAAGGACTAAGGGAGGGAGTGAAAGAAGAAAGGAAGAAATAGGTGCCGTAGTGGAGGGCTCCGGAATAATTTCGACCACCTGGGGATCTTTAACGTGCACTGACATCGCACAGCACACGGGCGCCTTAGCGTTTTCCCTCCATAAAGACGCAGCCGCCGCGGTAGGGTTCGAACCCGGGAACTCCTGATCAGTAGTCGAGCGCCCTAACCACTGAGCCACCGCGGCGGGTGCATAAGCTGGATGCAAAAATGGAAATTGAACAAAGCCGATAGGCGCCGCAACCAAATTCTAGTCATTTAATTTATACACGCGTTAGAAGCAGAACTACGGCTGATTGAGAAACAAATGTTGGTCACCGCACCAGTGACGTGACGAACGCAGTCGCTTCCGCAGCCCCAGCTCGCTCGTTTTATCGATCGAATCCTACTGAAGTCGCCCGCGTGGTCCGGATGAAGCTCTGTCACAAAAGCTTGCACTGTGATTAGATGGGGCTCTGTTCCACACTGTGATAATCGTGTGCGCGGTTTCCTTGAGTTTCCATTCCATACACGAAGCACGCCGCATTGAATCGATTCTGCAAAGAATGGGGGGGGGGGGGGGGGGGGGGCGTCTACGCATTCATTGTGTGAAGTAAAGGTTGGTTGATAAGCAGCGGTTGGTTGCCTCCCGCTCGCCCTCTCAACCGCTCTCGAACAAATATAGTATTCTAGGCTCCCTGAATTCCTGCTTCATTTTATGCACTACAAATTACAATATATTATCGTATATAAAAATAAATTATTAGACACAGGCGAGTGAAACAAGTTGCATATTGGTGACAGCCATCTTGCGCACTACAGACAATTTTTATTTCGCAGTTAATTACTAGGTTAATTAAGTTTGATTCCCTAAGTTAATGAATATTGACTTTGGACAATAAATTGCATTTGAAGAGTTGTCGAGCACCTTCAGAAACCCCCATTCCATCATTTATGATAGGAAACCTTCCCCTGTGGCTTTTTTCCCCTAACTCCAAAGGAAGTCCGCGAAATATAAAATAAACCACGTGATTAACGCAGTTGCGCGCCAAGATCGTGCTGCTCTCTCTCTCTCTCTCTCGTGTGTGTGTGTGTGTGTGTGTGCGTGCGTGCGAAGGCAGCCAAGTCACCGAAAGCGGGTGTTTCAGCAAACACTCAAAAATTCTTGAAAATATTGGGTTCAATATAGCAAAAAAATAGGTGCAGGATCACACACACTGTCCCGGCGGACACAATATGCAGCAAAACCCTCTAATTCCCCCTGTAATTGACAAAAAACCACTAATTAACTTTTTAATTATCGTACCTGGGTCTTTGACATCTTTTTATGAATTAAGATAATGTTAGTGTTCTTCCAAGCTTCTGGTACGCCCGAGTTCATAAGGGATTGTCATGCGGCAAGCTGTATGTGGGTCAGACGGGGAGATGCCTCAATGAACGCCTGAAGGAGCACAATAACAACGCGCATAACACAGTAAAAGGGCACCTCGGGATCCATTGTAGACTGTGAAAGCAAAACTTGCCACCCTGACTTCACTAGCACACAAATTTTAAGTAAACACAGTGACCAATTAACACGCGAAATAATCGAAGCAGCGCACATCGCCTGGTCTAATGACGCATGCGTCAGTAGCCCCTCTTTATCACAGTCCTAAAGAATTGGCATTTTTAGCGAAGGGAAAATGATAATGTTGTTATCATCCTTGTTCAGTGCGACATGCATGAATTGACTATGAATGGATGGTTTGGTTTCCTTGTGTTGTTGGAACTGTATATATGCCTCGTTCCAAACAATAAACACCAGTTGAAAGTCAGCGCTCGTGTGTGTCGTGTCTCCCTTCGTGTCCGTGTCTTAGTGCGCGCTGTTCTGGTTATAATATTATAAGTATATGGAGAGTGGCTAGTTTTCCTAGCACAATCTCCCCTCCGTCCTTCAAGAGATCTGCTGTTACCTGATCCTCGCCAGGTGATTTCCCCCTTTGCATTGCTGCTAAGGCTTTCTTTACTTCCTCTTTCCTTACTGGCGCGATGTCCCATTGCTGTGCTCTACTGCCTGCTCCACTGATCTACGGAAGCTCCCCCCCCCCCCCCCCCCCACACACACACACACTACTCCGGAGGGAACTCCCGCGCGCGTCAACAGCCGGCGGAGGAGCCGAGTGGGCGGGGCCGGCGGATAGGCGCCGACATTTCAGCGTCGGAAAGTGACAAGAGCATGGAGGAAGGCGCAGGACCACCACGGCCAGTCTCGAGTAGGGCGCGCGCGCTCTCCCTTCGAGAGACCGGCCGTGACTGAGCGTCCGGTTAACGCGGCGAGTGCCACGAGGCGGCGCTGGCGATGTGGTCGCTGCTGGCGCCACCATACCAGCGCACGGAGCCCATAGTGCTTGGTCTGCGTGTCGCATCTGCTTGACGTCAGGCATTGATGTTTGTGACCAGTGTGACCACTATTCAGATTTCACCAGCAAATGTCTTCACTGGGCCAAACACCTCTATTGTGATAAGCTGCGGTCTTTTTTTTTTTCGTTAAATTACAGAAAATTCAAATTAGGCTGCGAATACTTTTCAAGTACTATCAGGTATAAAAAGGTAATTTATTGTTAGGCCGTCATAGGGCTGAGCATGGCCCAGTGTCGGCAAGCAGTGATCGGCTCATGCAAGGCCAATGTCAATCTCCAACCACGGCCCGAGCTGCTTTGCCGAGCTCGGGCCACGGACGCCTTGGCTGGCTGTCGGGGACAGGCCATGCAAGTTTTTTCTATTTGGTATAGGGCATGAATATACCTATTGCAGAGGCAAAGAATACTGTTATTTTCTTAAAGTTGTTTCTCCTCCTCCAAGGCCGACAAAGAAAACAAGGAAGAAGACCATTCTCGCGTCTAGATCTCGCGCCAGCGGGTCGGAAACTACAAGGACCTCTTAGTTTTCTCTCTGCGTTCCAAGAGAGAGCCAGGATTCCAGGCTTCGAAAAGCGTGGCATACCGCCCACTCGCGCCGCGGCTTCGGCACCGGGACAAGCCATGGAAGTACACGAAGGTGCCTCTTGCAATGGCAGGGCACGGGAGGTCAGCTTGTCGCTCATCGATGACTCGACCCCTACGTTACCGCAAGCCGACCGCTCTGTGGACGAGTCCAAGGCGTCGATCGGCGCGCAGCTTACGGACACGAAACCTCCGCCAGGCAGCTCCTCCGAGCGGAACAAGGACAGGAAGCACTCGCCGAGCAGCGGCAACATCTCGAAGGAGCGCGACTCCTTGCGCATTCTAACCTCCCTGCGAACACTGCGCAACTCAATCGCGGGCACCGCGAGCATGTTCGACTTGGTGCGCACACGCGCTGCCGGCCCCCCGAAGCCTTCCGAAGCCAGCACCACCGAGAGCAGCACCGTGCTGCGTCAGAGGGGCCGCGCCCACCACTCCTTTGTCTTGGGCATCCTGATGGCGGCCGGTACTAGCGCCGTCCTGTCCCTGGTCAACGTCATCATCAAGCGTCTGGAGTCCGTGAGCTCGCTGGAGGTACTCACCTTCATGGCGTTCGGAGTCTTTATCGGCATCCTTCCGGCGGCCACAGAAGAGGTGCAACCGTTTGGTCCAAGCAGCGCCCAGCCGCTGCTCATCGTGCGGACCATCCTCTCGCTAGGCGCTGCCGCGCTGAGACTTTCCAGCCTGTCCTACCTGACCATCGCAGACTCCTCGATCATCACCAGCCTCACACCCCTCATGGTTGCCATCACGGCGAGCCTGTTTCTCGCGGAGCCCTGCCACTGGACCCAGGGGGCAGCCGTCGCCCTCTCCATATTGGGCATCACTCTGGTGGTGAAGCCGCCATTTCTGGCCACAGCGGGGGGCTCTTTCACCGAGGAGCAGTACATCGGCATCGCCTATGGCCTCAGCCACACCGTCCTCAACGGCGTCACCACCGTATGCATCCGAGCCATCAAGGGCGTGTCGCGGAGCGTCGTGGTATTCCACTACGGCTGTCTCTCGATGTTGCTCGTTTCCTTCGTGTCCATCGCCATGGGTCGGCTGAGGATCTTCTACGATGGCTCGCAGATTGGCTACCTGTTGCTCATATCGCACCTCACCTTCGCCGTCCAAATGTTTCTCACCAAGGCGCTTCAGATCGAGAATGCATCGGTGGTCACCATAGTCAAGACGTCGTCAGATGTCATCTTTGGATTCGTCATGCAGGTATGTTAGGCTCTAAAGGAAAGCTCATCGTATCTGTTTTTCATAAACTGCTTTCACTAGTAGCAAAAAACAATGCATCGTTCAGTTCTTCATGGGAAGCAGACGTGAGAAAAAGAGCAGGATTTTTCGAGTACACTGCACTTTTTCTTTAGTTTGAGCTGAAAAGTCTACCTGGCGTGCAGCTACGAAGCTGTCCATTCTTGTCTCCTTAGCTTTCTTCAGTACGAATAACTCGTCAGAGTAATTGCTGAAATTATTTTCACAGCAGCCACGATGACTACGTTGTTTACAAGAATAGCTGATTGCTCCATTGTGGGAGCACAGCACCCGTGTGTTCCCTTTTCTTATCCCTGTTTGCGCTGCATTAGTTCTCACTACACTGTTCATTTGCTTCTAAGCACTTGCACTGGTACAAAGGTTCAACTTCTTAACGCAGGCCGTGTTCCTGAACGTGTACCCAGACTTGTTCAGCATGTTCGGCGGCACCTTTGTGCTTATAGGTGTCTTGATCATCGGCCTCCGCAAGATTGCCCAAGCTGCCACACCTGGAACTGTGCTCAGGCACAGGCTACGGTTCCTTCTTTAAGGCAAAGAAAGCTGTCTCCGAGTTTCCTTTCTTGCAGAGTTTATTGAAAAGCCCAGTAAAGTCGACATAAAATATATGTCAGCGCGAAAACACGACAGACATTTGTTGTTTGCCTCATAAAATGGCACATACCCATAAGGGGGATTGGCCGTAACCAGGCGGTGACTACCTGTATTGCAAATTGCATGCGGCAAACAACATGTCTGGGCAAACAGACATTTGCCCAGAAGAGGACGAAAGCACCCATAGACGAGGCTGTACTCAATCTGTGCTGCCGCCGTTTTCGCGCTGACATGTTTCACAGCTGCCCAGCAGAAAGTTTTGTTAAACCATACAAGAGAGACCGATCCCCCTACCGCAACCAATGTCATACAATTGCAGTGATTTTCCCCAAATAATTTCCACGCATGAAAAATGCACAGGCCCGCAGATCTGCGGAGCGATGTGCAATTTGCGGAATCACGAATGTCAACCCGAGCAGGTACTAGGTGAACCTGCATCGCCAAAAATTTGAATCTGGGCCGTTTCTCTTACCAGCCCAGGACCACAAGTGTCGGCATGCATATAGCACTGTGTTTGTGGAGAACTGGGCGACACACTCGTGTCACAATCTGCTCGGCTAATGCTGCCAGACGCAAGCCGCAGAGACGCCGGAGCCACTTTACTCCTAGCGTGCTGCTCTAAAAGCGAGCACTGGACAACGTTAACTTTTTAAGATTGATCAGCCCGTGTGGTATGCACGGGTGTCGGTGCGTCAGCTACAGAGAAACCTTGGTTGCGAGGTTACAATTATCTACAGGAAACAACCAAACAAGGTAAAAATAAATTATATCAGCTAAGCTGCTGCTTAGCGTGAATAAGTGAAAAGACATCCCCACGGTGGCGTTCCCGCTGCTGTTCGGCTCGGCGAGCGCAATGTTTTCCCGTTAGCATACGTTGAGCAAGTAGCGCCTCTATGGACGGTCCGGGCAGGGCCGAGGAGGCAGCGCGGGTGGCGAGAATGATCAGTTGGATATCAAACCACAACCATGAACTTAAGAAAAAAGACACCATCAAGTTAGTGCAGGCTCTTATTGTGAGCAGGATCGCTTATACGCAGCACCATATCTGAAATGGAAGAAAAGTTAGAAGAATAAGTTGGACGTTCTAATACGAAAGCATATAATAGAGCATGTTATCCCAGTGAACGCGGGGACAGAAAGACTACTACACATGGGCATTAACAACACTGTAAACGAAATTATTGAAGACCAATCGATTTCGCAGAGGATACGGCTATCAGGAAGCAGGACAGGAAGGGACGTACTGGATTGGCTAAAAGAACCCTGAAATGATTTCGATGGGTACATTTTAGTGCAACAGATCATATAGATGGCCTTTGTGGGTATTCGCGTCAAATTTAAAAGCTCTCCGTGCAACCTACATTTTTTATATTCTGGGCGCAGGTGTTGACGCACTTCTGCGCCGGATGCTTCGCCGCTGCCTCCTTCGGCTAAGTATGCCTCAGGCTTAGCTTCCTCCATGGTCGGGAAAACTACAATCATCCGAGAATGCGGAGAAAGACAGACGCCCCGAAATTTGGTGTGTTCGTCATTCTCACGGATTCTGCAGTCCGATTCATCAAAGATTCGAGATCGACGGCTCAAATTATCGCTGTCGAAACACGGAGCTCATGCCAGCATGTCCATTCGCCTCAAGCGCCGAACGGACGGGGAGGGTCCCATCTGGTCGGCTGAGAGCTCGCTGAAAGCATTCAAAGTACTGAAAGCGTTATAGGGCCAAATTGTACACGTGTTCCCCACAATTGCAGAGAGGGTAGTCTACCTCTCGACCTGTCTTACCCCAGAACAACATCGCGATTACAAGCTGATGTCTGTCGTATATATATATATATATAAACTCGACAAGCTTAGGCTGTCAGCAGCCGAATATCAAAGACGATTTTTGACCACGAAGACCAAGGCCTGGAGAACGTTCGTTACGCGCTTACATAGTTACGTTCATTTCTATACAGAAGCGTGCAAGCTCGCAACTTTTGACTATAGTTGATTGCACTACTTAATTGTCTGACCATCTGAAAGCCAGCTTAAACGAAGAGGCTCCGATATACATACAACTACGCAAGTGAGAGAATTGCCTTGGGGCGGGTGAACTGGCTAGTATGTTTCAAACATTTTACGAGGCGGCGGACAAAGGAATTCGCGAGCAGCCCTTGAGGTGTAGACCCTAAAGGGATAACCAAAACTCATTACAGTGCAACAAAAGAATTTGGGGCTACCGATGATTGCGTAGAATCATTACGCACCGGAAAGCCCGTTCCCGCACGGCGACACCAAAGCGGAGGAGGCACAAGCCTGCAGCGACAAGCTGGAGGCGCGTTTCAGCGAGCAAATTAGATGCCACACGCTACCTGCAGACAGTGAAACAACTTGGCTGTCAAGGCAAGGTGGACACAGGAGCGGAGATAACGGCACTCCGCAAGAGCTCATCACTACGCGCGGGAGCATCGGCCTCTTTTCCGCATTAGGTGAGAAAGTTGCTGCCAAGTTGGCACTCGTGCCTTTGTCCCTCCTCCGAGAAACATCATTAAGAAGGTGGACGTTGATGCTTACAGATAAGGGTTCGCATACCGACATTCTAATATCCGCTGACACATAGGTTCAGTTTCAGGAGTTGGGTAAAACAGAGCTTGGCGTATGGGCAGTGGAGGTCCCTTCAAGCAGGCAACCAGGTCGACGATGTGGAATCGATACAGAAGGAGTGCGACATCGACACTACATCTCCTGACATACTCACCTCACGAGTGACAGAACAAGTGAAAACTCCGACCCAGGAAACCACAATAACCCAAGAAAGAAAAATTTTGTATGAAGCAACAAAACGACGAGTCGCTCTGGCATGCATGGCAGAGCGCAAAAAAAGGGCAAGGCAGACATGACCATAGTGGACGGCTTTTTCAATCACACAGGTCAAGTACTCGGGAAAAAAAGGTACAGCAGTTGATGCTACGACAGACGCGTCGTAGTGCTGTGCTTAGTCTTGCGCATGAATCCCTGTGGGGTGGTCATCTTGGCTTTCACAAAACTAAAGCCCAAATAAAATACATTTTCTATTAGCCGGGAATGGAGGCAGATATATTCGATTCTGTGACCAGAATGTCGAGTCCGGGCGGTGAAGCGTCAGGCGAATAGGGTACCAGTTGATAATACTGCTCATGTGGAAAAAATTCTCATTCCAAAAGGTAAAGGTCGATATGATTGGCCCAGTCAACCTCGCCGTCAGCGGATCGTGACCCCAGCGTGAACTGCTGGTTTTGTATTGTATCCTACTATAATAGGATACAAGTAAAAAAAAAAAATTGCCGGTGGTTTACCTCTGGTTAAACCTGGAGTGACGCAATAGCTACAGCTGGCCGAGTGGGACTTGGTCATGTGATCAGCCATGGCACTGCGCCACCGACAGCTGCTCCGCGCCACGTGACAGCGTGGCGGCGCCGCCACGCTGAAGGCTCAAAATGCTACCGTAATGTATCTATCGCTACAAAAGCAGCAGTTGTTAACACTGGGCCATGGTACGCGGCGTCCTGTATTGCTTCTGTAGCCAATCACAACAGTAAACGAACTCAACTTCATTAAACAATTCAGGTATCAAAATTCTGGACCTTTTAATTTAAGTATGACGCCCACACACAAAATGAAACATTTTAATCAGTCCAATAAAGCTTGGGACAAGCAGGAGCTGTGAGCCTGTCTTCACTGTTTTGGTACTGCATTTTCGGTGCAATGCATCACACTTACCTGCTCCCCAGCACATGCCTTTGCTCTAATTTTCCACACTCAATATTAACAAGTTTCATATTTCCTGAAAATTGTATTATTTCTTCTCTTTATGGTGGGACTGGTTCAGGTTTCTAGGAGCATAGAGGAGGCTGTGCTTGAGAGCCAATTCAGGCCTTCTCCGATGCACCCAATAAATGCTTAGCTTCATGCTGAATTTCATCCGAGTGTTAGCAGAGAACCCTTTTGATTTTTTGAGCAGCCCATTACTAGTGCCTGGTAGCGAATGCAGCTGTCAGTCGGATGTGATGTTCCTTTGAACCGAGGCGCTAACGGTAGGTTCACCTCCCGATCCCTGTAGACAAGGGTGTGGATGTCTACCCTGTATGCACTAACTCGCCTTGCTTGAAGGGTGGCTCTGGATTCCCTCGATAATTAAATGACACGAAAATTTCTAAGTTGCAGAATTATGAGGCACAATCTGATGCACTTTAGTAACTAAATCTAACAGCCAATGTTCGTACAGGCTCGATAGAAAATTTCTCAAGGATATCCAAGGTCCTTCAAGGCCGTTCTGGAGCTTTAACGGACCTGACGCGATGCTGCAAGTCACAATTTTATGACATGAAAGCTTTTTCGAACAATTGAACTATTTTTACTGCACTTCGAAGAAAAAAAAAGTTGTGTTGAATGAAAATTGGCAGAATTCTCAGCGCTACCAATAAGAAAGCACTTTGCTGGTACCCTTTGAATGAACAAAGGAAAAACCAAGGGCTTGAATTGTCTTTTAGCATTTATCACAATAAAACACAAACTAGTGCTTCAAATTACAGCAACTGCATTAAATTTCTTCTCGAAATGATTACAAGTTTAAGGTTTGACCATACTACTACTGCAGATTTGTTCAAACACAAACCAGTAGCGACTGGAACGTGTTATCATATGGAGTTTGCTATAACACTGTGAAGTTGTCTTATGAAGTTTTATTCCCCGCGCCCCGTAATGCCCTAGTGGCGCTGCAGGTATTTTAAGAATAAATAATAAAATACTACGAAAAGTGCGAGAGCTCTTTGAGCTTTGAGATCCGTCTAATGGCATTCAACAAATCTTAGGTGTTAGACTTGGCCGCATTTTTCAAAGAGTTGGCGTCAATAACGCAGGTGAGGTGATGTGATCCGTAGCATCCGGTGCAACCCAGCCTTTATAATCACTGTTTATTTCTTTTTGCTTGTCCACTCTACTCTTTATTAATGAGCCAAGCGATTTGAAATTCGTGCATTCACTAACAGAGAACTTACATGAATGCTCAGCAGATCTAACAAGCCTCTGGACTGAAAGTGCCAAGTGTCTGTGCACAAAGAAACAATGCCGCAGCATTGCTAGCAGTTGAAACTAGGACACAATACCGCAGCATTGCTAGCAGTTGGAAGTAGGACAGGCAGAAACAGCAGTGGCCTCAATGTGGTTAGCTATCTAAAGCCCGTGTTCCAAACTTAGACAAAGCTGATGAAAATTTTGGGGTGTTAAGTAGAAATATGTGTGTGCAGAGAAAATAATTGTCTGTGTTTATGTGTTTATTGAGTTTTTAAGAGCGTTAGCTCTTACTCATCATGTTTCGAGATTTCATGGTGTCTGCTACCACTCTTGATCACAGCGCCATCTGTGGCAGCAACTACTCATCACGTTTCGAGATTTCGTGAGGTCTCCTACCACCCTGAGATCAAAGCGCCATCTGTGGCTGCAACTACAAAACAGCGCATCTCGCATTGAGACTTGTAAGCACCATCTACAATAGCACTGTAGAAGCAACCACCTGCCGCATGCCAATGATGAGGTCATGGTCCAATATGGTGGATAGAGGTGGAAGTATGTGAGCATGACGTCAGGGGAGAAAACGGCGGCATAATTTCAGTTTCTAGAATCCAAGATGGCCATTAAAATTGGTTGTGCCCTCTCATCCCCCCCCCCCCCCCCTCCCCTCCCCACACCAAAAAATATCCCAAAACGGGTAGGAAAACTGTCCCATTATGGGATCGCTATATATGAGTACATTCTGTCTGTCTGTCTGTTGCTGCCAGGAAGAAAGAAAAGGAAAGTGCACAGGCCTGCTCACTGGCTCAAGACGAGCCACAATCGCTACCATGTGCAGACAGTAGGAGAGTAGAAAGATGGGATAGAAAGACAGGATAGTAAAGACGCGCTAAAGACAAGGCCGATCCAGCAGGTAGTGCAATACCAAGCCAACCGGTGGCAGGAGTGAAGCATCCTTCAAACTCTGTGCCACATTTCCAAAAATAAGTCCAAATTGGACCCGTAACAGATACTCTACGATGTCCGGACATTCGCTGCCGCTGAGTACATTCGTTCCACTATATCTACTCAGACAACAATGCGCACCCATCCGAGGACAGTTGTATACCAAATTTGGTAGGCAAATAAAACCCTATGGGTTGTGGTATAGAAATAAACCCACAAATAAACAATAGGTAAACATTGTATACATTCAATTACTAATTGAAATGTTACGATATTGCGCTGCAAGCCGAATTTTAGGCCCACCTTGACCCCCCAAACGAAGCAAATTCCAATTGGGATGTAACTTAAGGACGTGCAGCTCGAGAATGGGTAGACGTGCATCGTAATTTCTCTGATAGATGGCGCTAGGCGCCGGTCGTTCCGCTAGGCAGCATGTGTGCACGCATAGCCGAGCATGGTGACAATCAACCCCGTTTCAAAGGATATTACATTCCGTTTCTCAACACGAGTGGCGCGTTCTTCTTCACATTCTTCATCTAGTAAACCAAATAGCTAACGCTTGTTACTTATTGTTTTCCAGACGGCGGCGGCCTTTTTTTATCAGGATTTGCATTTCATGATGGAGATATTCAAAAGTTTTCAAGGGATCAAAAAAATTCAATTTCAAGGGCTCAGATAATGGGATTTTGAAATTCAAGGATTTTGAGGACCTCACAGTGGAAAGGCAAAGATTCAGGTACCTGTATTGTTCAATATGTTTATTTCGCACTGTAAAATTTAAGGTATGCATTGTATGTTCCTTTACTTTTCTTTTCGCAGTGGTGTGCACACTTTGTAGGGGCACGCAGTACTTTGGCGAGTGACCAGTGCTCAAGAAAAAAAAAAGCAGAAATGTATGCACTATATTACATCAGCCACAACTTCTTTTTTTACACCTGCCGGCAAAAAAGCGGACTACAGACACCGAACCCTGCTCAAGGCCATTTTTCTATTTTCCACACAATGACCCAGAAAGAATATTTCTTTCGCAAGACTTCAACAACAATGTCACTACAGTGACATAACTCTTTTTGGATCAGAAATGTATGCCGCAGACAAAAAATAAGATGTCTTTACTAAACTGCACACTTCTAAGCCGGAGCAAATTCAACAGACACGATTCATATTCAAAAAGGCCTCGCCAAATGAGTAAAAACTGCGTGTAAAGGCCTATTACTTCCATCAAATTGAAGCGATCAGGCCGGAACTAAGAAAACAACATGCTCAACAAAAACACAACGAAAAACATGCTACAAACTAATTTATGGTACATCCTGCTGCACTTTGCAGGCACAGATGGCATGCAAATGTGCTATGCAGCTCAAGTGACCAGTGTGACCTGCATATACCAGGAGACACAGCAGAGACGTGCAAAATACTCATTCAAAATTACTCTGCCCACAAAACAACAAAAAAAAGGAGAGAGTATGCTTCACACTCCCTGCAGAAAGCTGTGCTTCCTGCAGAGTGGCATAAGGTACTGCTACATTCTCTGGTAGTACAATAAGCTAACCTTCATGTATTCACCACAGCTTTTAGCAATGCAAAATGTATCGCAGCATATTGCAGCAATCTGCATTTATAAAACCAATAAATGCTATATATGCTTTGGCAGCAACATAGCCATGGAAGAGGAATTTACATCCGGTGATAACAAGAACATGCAATGCAAGTGATGGGTGTGATAAAGCATACTGTGAGAAAATACAAAAAAAAAACGATGGCAGACTTCATGCTTAAAAAACAGGAGTTCGTGTAACAAAAAAAAAAAAGAATATTCGCCACACATTCATACATGAACGTGAAAATTCGGTGACTAAGACTGACCCAACCAAAAGGCGACGGGTCTCTTGGCCACTGGCCCCACAGCTTCAAAAGCTGTCATCAATAACTTTGATACCACACAACTGCACTTCTAATCACACTGCTCTTCACCCCTCAGTGTAGATTCCAAAAGCTGCAATGAGCACACCGGCACAGTAAGAGAGGGCTATAACCCAGCATGGCTACAAGTGAAAAGAGAAAAAGAAATGGGAGGAGCACGAGCAAAGACATGTGAGAATTCGTGCGGTCGCCTCTGTACCAAACCGACCAGAATATGTTTGTGCACGCAAGCCGCCCAGACAGCATAACAAAAACAGAAGCGATGTTCAAGTGAAAGGGCTGCTGAGCAGCTGCCCTATCTGCAGTTGTTTTCCATTCCCTGCTGGTGCAGACCTGCCAAAATATCGCTCCGTTTGCTAACACGGGAGCTGAACTGCACATCTGGTGGAGGAGCACGCGCCAACCAGCCTACCATGTGCCACTCGGGATGCACGTGCTGGCAAAAGTTCCCCATCATCCACCTGTGCTTGTATTTACAGTGAGCTAAGCTGCACATCACCGTTTGTAGACAACACCCATTCACACACCGTGGCTGCCACAAATAGGCTCATTATCGTCCACTGCAGTCCCAGACATGCTCTTATCAGGCAAACAGGTGATGCTGCAAAAATCCTAGACCAGGCTTGGTTGCACGCACATTTGCACAGGCTGCTTTCAGCAGCAACGCTGGATTTGGCAAACTAAAAAAAAAATAAACATTTAGGAAAGAAGCCCTGCACATGATGCACGCAAACACAGCATACAGTACCTGGCAATGTCTTCCACACAGCCAGGCAGTGAGAGAGACAGGTAAGGCAGAGAAAGAACAGGAGGCAGAAACGAACAAAGAGCTAGAGAAGTCAATCGCGACAACGATGAGTTTCTCTGCACTGGCAGCAGCCCTAGGCAGACAGTGCTGCTGCCCCAAAAAAGGAGTGAGCCACGTCCTCTTCCTCCTGATCCCTTGCAAATGTACAGGTTTTCCTGGAGAGCACAAGAAGCATCCCGAGGAGAAAATATCAAGCACAGCCATGAGGGTAAAGGTGTCAACCCCCCTAAACTTTACTTGTGCAAGTGCTAGACTAGGCTACTGCATTGAAGCTGCAAACAGCAGTCCATAGCATTGCTAAATAAATAAACGCTCAATGGTAAGAAAAAAGAAAAGCAATCAGACAAGTAAGCTTTTGGACCAGTCGATGGTATAGTCCCCTGGCTGGCTGGCTGGCTGGCTGGCTGGCTGGCTGGCTGGCTGGCTGGCTGGCAGGCCGGCCGGCCAGCCAGCCAGCACCTGAGGCGCATACAACCAGTGGTTCAGCACAACAGTTTCGGATATCATTTAAAAAAAAAAAAAAACAAAGAAAACCCATTCACATACAGTACTTAGTGGTGCAATTTGCGCACTTTTTCTTTAAATTAAGGCTTCAAAAAGGGGGTGCACAAATTATGTGAAAATTTTCTGAACACGTTCTAAAAACCTCTACAAAGGTCAAAACGTGTCATAAAGGTCATGCTGTATATGTATTGCCGCCTATACGTAGACTCCCCATCTCGCATCTTTTGCTTAAAAAAAAAAAAAGTTGACTAATTATAAGCTGCACATCCCCTCGTGCCCTGCCCCACGCTATCTCGCTCTGCGCTGGATGGCATGACGGAGCATGCGCAGTTCAAAGCAATAAATTCGCAACAGTACAATTGTGAAGCCAGCCGTGAGAGGCAAAGAAGATACCGGTTGATGAAACTACGCCCTTGGGTGCAGTCTAACTGACTAGCGGCAAAGCGAACAGCCAACAGTTCGGTAGTTTCGGATTCAGGCGCGCGCGCAACTGTTGATCTGGGAAGGTGACTGCCAGTGCGAGCAAGCCAGGTAAACAGTGCACAATTTGTACCCTTGCCACTTGCACGTTTCACAACCGCACACGGTGACATGGCCACTGTGATCTTCCCAAGCCTGCCTTGAGTGCACCCGTGTACTTGCTGGTGGTCTGGTGCAGCACAAAATGCAAAATATGCAAGTATTTTTTTTTTCAGAAATCCGGGTAAGTTGCGAGTGTGCAAATTAAGCGAGTAAATATGATACTATATACAGATACAAATATATGTAGTTCAAAGAACTTCTTGCTGGGTGAGTTGGTGCATGGCTATTGTTAAGAACGAGTTGCGCATACACAAAGGACCAACACAGGAAGGACGATGATTTGCACTCTTTCCATCTTCATCGTCCTTCCTGTGTTCGTCCTTTATGTATGCGCAACTCGTTCTTAACAATATACATGTATCTCGTTCTTAACAATATACATGTATGTAGTCCAGCTTAATGTCTCTAAAGTGCCAGCCATGCCAGCTGTCAGTGCAGAAACGATTAAACAGTATATTCTGATGGTATTGATAATGAGGCTGTTTTCAGGATAGTTTTGGTTTTGCCTTCGGGTGTTAGAGCACGCCATTTTAAGGTTTTATTTTAATAAAAATAAAAAAATGCACATAACAATCGGGAGAATACGGTACATATTAGCACCCAACCTAAGTGCAATGCATATGGCTACACTGTAAAACTACACAGCTGCCTTAGAATCTTTGCAGCTGAAGAGCTCTAACCCACGACTGCTGCATGTTGAAGGCCGTCACTTCTCTACCAAGTAGCTTAATTAGTTTGGCTGGCAAGTATGGCTAATATCTATTCTGCCTTTGGGGTCATCAAATCAGCCTCACCCTGTGGCCTTGCTAACTGTCCAGGTTGGCTTAGTCAGTAGAGCAAGTGCCCCAGACAGCAAGTTGCAGGTTCCAGCTCCTGACAAACGTTAAATTTTTTAAAACTACTAAAATTCTATGACAGCTGTATAGTTTACAGTATTTACCCCAATGTAATGCAACCACATTTGTAATGCGAGGCTATACATCGCAGGTGTGAAAAGGGGGCAAAAAAAAAAGCGATTGTAATGCAAGGGTTGACTTTGTGCCTGTGCAAGGGGAAAAAAATGAAAGAACGCGCATGTAACACGAGGAACGATGCCGCAATATACAGAAAGAAGAGTAGAAATTTGCAAATAAAATTACTTTAACAAATGGCTTTCAGGTGTCCTTTCTATTTCTGTTATAAAAAGCTGCACAAAAGATTACCAGGTAAGACTGATACAAAGATAAGGAGCGTCGACCATGTGATTTAGGTGTTTTGTCGTAAAAACAAAACTTCTCCTTGTCGCTCAATTGAGCAGTGAGCCATGCCTCCAGAAGGTCGGTGGCCGTCCTCAGCAACAATTAAGCATGTCACCATCTTGCGCAGAGCCATGAATAATTGAGCGAGTTCTATGTCGCCCAAAAGTGCGTCAGATAGCGATACTGAGCAAAGTAGTGAGGAGGCCTTTTCTGTGCATCCGAAATGGATTAGTGCTGTTAGCATGCGGCATTGGTGGCACTGCAAATGTTGAGGGAGTCTGCGAAGGTCTTTACGATGCCCTCACATCGCATGTACTCTATCGTGTTTCTTCAGGACGATGTGTTGAATCTGCACTCAATATGCAAGTGCGCTGTTTTCGGCGAGGAGTTTGACTGCTTGTCCGTTGCTCCGGTATGTCTTGATCGGTATTTGTTACTCAAAGCTTCCGTTGGTCGACCAATGTGGAATTCTAACTTTATTTTCTCCGTTTCCCTAAGTTGGGGGGCGTCTTGCATGACACATCAACCAATATGCGAGTAAATATGGCATAGTGTGTTTCAGACACCGCATAATATTGATTATATTGCAAGGTGTGACTATTCACTTCTATTTTCGGAAAAAAAAGTTTCCCTTCTCTAAAACGGCGTTTGTCATCGATTTAAGCATGAACACAGGCTTTTTGAGCAGTTCTGACCTTACATTCGAGTAAATACAATATTTGCGGCTGTATGGCTGCACTTAGGTGGATGGTAATGAATGATTAGTTCCTTAAATGAACCATGCCTTTGGTTACATACATACCGTACATACAGCAACCAAGAATTAAGAGCCACAGATACACAGGTGTCTACAAATTTGTAACAAGGATGCTGCCAAAAAACTTAATTTAGGTGCTATTTTACTATAACTTCTATGCGACAAAAAAAAAAAAAACTCCCAGGATTTCTGTTCAGCTCCATAGTATACGGGAAGCTCTCACACCTGCTCAAACTTTGCGAATGTTAAGGACTGCCAGGGATCCTGCATGAAGGACACGCAGACTTCATGCTTGCCCCGACACTCATGGCCGTATGACTGCTTGCTGTGTCTCCTGTCCACTGCCACTCCCACACTGCCAGTGTATGCAGCCAGGAATTAATGTGCACAGTGCACATTTGTTAATCTAACTACTCCACTGCACCCAAGGCTGCAAAAAAAGTTATGATTCTCAGCAACCACGCTGTGACAGCTTTCATAAGTGCCAGCAAAACTGGTTTAAAAACTGGTGGTGGTGTCCGAAACTGAGAACTTTTACTGCCAAGAGCACCGCGTCACTGATCTCAAACTCACCAGCAACCAGAGCCGCACGGAAGGGTGGTGGAGGTGGTGGGGAGGGGGAAGGGGCCGCCAATCAGCAGCACTGCTTCTTCTTCTTGTGGCCCCCCGGCTTTAACCGCAGCTTGTCCTCAGGCACCTGCTGCCGCTCTTTCTGCTCCTTCTTGCTCTTCAGCACCATCCTCGTGATGGCGTTGAACATCTGAGGGCAAACACATGTGATGTCATGCTATCTATTATGACCCGTAGAGGGGCATTAAACCTACACAACAAGCCTTCACTGTTGGAACTTTATTTTGATTGCAAAGGACATTCCAGGACAATTCACCACCCCAATCACCTGGTCACATAGCCAGAACCCACACACAAAAAAAGACACAGCACAGCAAGTCAGCAGATAACACTAAGTCATTAATTGTGTGAGCCCATACAGTAATCCCTCGTTATAACGAAATCACTTTACTCGAAATTTCTTACAGTCCCGACCCAAACACATGCATTTTAAGCCGCATTATTCGAAGCGCACGAAGAGCTTGACCCGCTTAGAGCCAAGTGGCGAGCGGAGGCATCGCCGCTGCCGAGCGGTGGCGACCCTTTTGCGCATGCAGTGTCAGATTAATACCGCCGACGAATTAGTCTCATGCAGACACAGAACAGGCCACAAAAGTACCAAACCTACAGCCGATGACCTGCCTAGTACGGTACCAAACGAGCGCCGAGTGCTCCCCAGCTGTTTACAGCAGAGCGAATGGCTGTCAAATTCCATGATGCAGCACACTCGAACCATTAAGCTCAATCGCAATCGCATCGCTGGTGTCCCCCCGTGATAGAATCCATACAAAAATAAAGTTTTCCTGACGCTTTGCGATGCCAAAAAACCGCGGTCTCATGGATGCCGAAAAGTGGCCGAAAGATCGCGGGCAGACTTTCGCCGTAGCATTCCATGGGGTGCACTCGATGTGCCAAATTTTACCGCTCTAAAGAGCACTTCTGGCACTGAAACGTGCCAATAAGCACAAAAGAAGTGTCCCTCCGATTCCCATTAAAACCTGCGACCCGCACAGGTTGTGCGACTGTTTTGGTCGAAAAGCAACAGCCGCAGGCCAGTCACTCGCTGCTCGATTTTCCACATTGCGACTGCAAGTCGCAAACCGCTGAACCAATCAGCGAGCGAGCTGAGCTTTTGGCAACGATGCTGACCCCAGACGCGTCGGGCAACAAACTGAGCTCTGGCTGCCGTAGTCGTCCCTAAGCCGAACCGTTTCACATTGGCCAAAGCAGACGAAACTCTCGAAAGCGCACCAACAATGTCATTCCCGAGAGTTTTCGCTTCAAACGAGAAGGCGACCCGCAGGTTGCACTTGCAAGTGTGAACAACGGTGTTGTCGAGTTGCCGCCTGGTCGCAAGCAACTGCTGGTCGCATGCCCTTTGCCATGTTCGATGCGAGAAGCTACGGGAAGACGGCCTTGGGGAAGCCAGTCTAGAAACTTGCTTGCCGCTCGCCATAATCGGCCTTAATCGGTGACTTAGAATCGAAACCAAAGCACGGCACCATAAACAAAGGCGAGACAAACTAGACTATCAGGGATGCTACAGTGCGTGTTTGCTAGTTTATGTTAGCTCTACGGCTCTACCCAATAGCGTTCGGCCATTCTGTGCACTTTTTCGGAAGGATTTTACATTGTTTTTCTACTTTCAACTGTGCACTCTGCTCTCAAGGGAGTGTCAATATTTGATAGAAGGGCTGCTGTTCCAACTGTGGCAGCACTGTGGCACCGCCACTTGGAAGGCAGCGCTTATGAAGTGTTGATAGCTGATGGAAGAGCCGTCACCGCTCACGCATAAGCAGCCTCTCTTTGGCTCTTGTTGATGCGTCTGACGACTGCTGGTCACATTTTACCAGTTTTTAATGCAGTGCTTCATCGATCACGATTTGTGCTCTGGGTTCAGTAAGAATCCGGTGCTCACTGACAGCTACATTCAAGACGGATGTCATTCTTTCTGCAGAAAAAGCAAACAATGCAGAGCTGCAAGTTTGTTGTCTCAGAATGGGCAATACAGGTGTGACAGCTGCAGTGAGGCAAAATTTTTAGCTGGTCCAAGCGATTCGTGGTGCGGCTGTTTGCGAAGTAGGGGATTTCGCTGTATAACCATGTTAGAACAATGTGCTGTGGGACTGCAGCAGCAATGACAACGGCAGTGCTAGTGAGGACGACAGAGCAAGTGTGGATGAGTAATCCAGCGACTAAAACAGTTTCATTTTAGAATGTGCCCACAGGCACGCCCTTTCTATTTTTTCCTGTAATGCAATATGAGGGAGGGCCAATTTACAATCATATAGAATCTAGTACATGCCTAGCACAGACAATAATAGTGCTCGAGTTAAAAATAAGCATGCTCAGCTGTATAAGCATGCCAGATCCAGACCCTCACATTTTGACAAATGTATGAGATGCGCGCAAAGGCTACCAAGAGTCTGAATGGTAGATCAATGAATTATTTACATTTGACCCTTCATACAGCAAATGCCCTAAAAACCTATATCTTTGGGCAGTGCAACAATTCAGGTGTTAACTAGTACTGAAGTTAAGCCTTTTTAGGACAGCAGGACTCGTGTTGTCCCACTTGCTTCAACTGCTGGCAAGCGAAAAATGGTGCACCTACGTACCACATTTTTGCATGATGAATACTACTGAACAATAAAAAAATTGGAAGGGACACTTAAGCCCTGCCTTAAGGGTATGATGCGATAGCATTAATGGGTTAATGCCCGTATAAGTGGAATTCCTCATTCTCTACTTTAAATTCATAGATCCCTGGAAGTCCTCATACCACTCCTAGCGCAGTGGTGCAGCGGTTAAGCAATGCGCCACTGTCCTGCGATGGCAGGTGCTGGCAGTAGTGGGGCCTGTGCAACCCAGGTTGCTCAGGGGAGCAACCTCGCGCAACCAATCATAATTTTAACTGCGACCTGCCACAGTGGACAGTTTGCTCACAATTCGGTAGGGAGGTTGTGATGATGCCACAAGGCCACATGTCCTAGGTGGCCCACATTTCACCTAGGCATTGCCCACCTCGGTTACTCCGCTGGAGATTTTTCATTGATTTTTTGCTCAAGGTCAACGATGCTGATGCTGACGACGGATGCTGGCTTTTCTGCAACACGGACTCCTTAATGCCATGGCATTAAAGAACTATTCAGCATGTTTTTCTCTTTTGTTGAAAGGCCTCCTCAGTATTTTGTGTGTTTTTACAAGCGCGGGCACACAGTTTGATGTGGCTCATATTTTTTAGCCTTTTCCATCAGACAACTTTCTCAAAACCCTTCTTCAAGCAATTTCCGATTCCAAGTTTTCTCATGAGTTCATCAGACTTGAAGTCAATGGTACAAACGTGTACCCCATTTTTCAAGAAAAATAGGGTCAGAACGGCTTGAAAGCACATCATTTAATTTCTAGAGTCATTCTGAGGGCAATTTTACCATTTCTATGCGTGCGAGACATGCATACAGCTTGCGCTTCATAAAGGGTTAATGTGTTTAATACCCGTCAACTACAAAGTGTCCTCGAACCCCAACTTTTCACAGCCATTTTTCGAGCAAAAAAAGAAAAAAAAAAGAAACCAAACTTGTTTTATGTATTTCAAAACAGCATCAAGAGTGCTCACTTCTTCAACATTGATGTTCTCCTTAGCGCTCGTCTCGAACAGCTGAATGCCCATTTGGTCAGCAAAGCGCTGTGCATCCTCTGTTAGCACCACTTTCCTACTTGGGTCATCATTCTTGTTGCCCACTGAAAAAAAAACACAAAACGTAGTTACTAACAAACATTTTTTGCATATGCAAGCAGCAATCCACAGTACTGCATGTTGCTCAGGCTGTCGAACAGGAATTTTTTTAGGTTCAGTTCGGGTTCAGTTCCTGGTTCGGCTCCAGGGCAACATTCCGCTCCACTTTGGACTGGTTCAAACAGGTTCAAATTTTGAATGTAGATAGGATTTTTAATCAACCTTGCTTTGCTTTGTTTACTTTTTTGTGACCCTGGTATAGAAAATTTTAAAAAATGCAAAATGTGTTCTATACGAGATGTTTTCATTTTACCCAGTTTAATTTACTGTCTACGGCAACATGAATAAGCCTTTACGGCAAGGGCAGCAAAATCAAATGAACTCAATATTAACGGAAAATTGGCTAGGGTATATGCTAGAATCCATCTGGTGAGGGACATGTAAATGTGGTGGATTTTGCACCTACAAAGCACTTCACCATCATTTTTAGCCCCTTTTGAGACCCCGTCACACGAGTAGGAGGGCTCCCCTGAGGCTTGTGCCAATGGGGTATTTCGCCTATGCGGAGCATTTGCGCGGGTGCCAGTTCGGAACCAGTTCAGAACGGTTCCTTTTAATCATTCCAAATGCAGGTTCAGTTTGGTTCCATGAAAAAATACAGGTTGAGTCCTGACTACTTTGAATGACTTGCGCTGTATTGAACCTATGCTGTAGTGAAGCAGCATAGGTTCAAAACAGCACAAGTCATTCAAAGTAGTCAGCCTTTAATTCCAGAAGAGTCTGTCTGCCTGTGCTAAAGGCACCAGTCCTGTAAAGAATTTTTTTATTTCTTAGTTAACAAAAAAACAAGTGCTGTGATGACGCAAGGCAACTACAGCCAATAAATAAAATCCCCACAGTAAAGAAGACACGTACACAAGGCAGTGAACAGAAAATTTAGTATGAGAAGCGGGAGCAATCAGCTGCCAATCAGCTACTCATTGTTCTCAAACAAAAATGATGAAACAGGTGTGAAGTCTAAGCAACATGTAGCCAATGGCAGACAACTCCACAAAGATTAAATGATCTTTCATAAGTGAAATAGCACATACCTAGAATCCTATTGACAACGTCACAGTTCTGTTCGATCTCGTGCAGCCAGCGCTTGACATTGGCAAAGGACTCCCCATTCGTGACATCATAGACAACCACCACACCGTGCGTGCCTCGGTAGTACCTGAGCAAACAAAGCATCCAGTCTGTGCCATGCAGTAAAGCTAAGCATGTGTGAAATCAAAATAATGCTTAAATGCCGTACCCAGGTCTAGTTACTTACACATTAAATGAACCCGACTTGCGACAAATTGGAGGATATACATTGCCAACTGGAACGACATAGCTGGGGGTTGAAGTTTTTAAAATGTATGCAGACTTCAATTTTTAAAATTAGGTATTTACCAAAAAGTCAGTATCCTTCAGGACTATGCTCGCCACTGAGTACAAGTCACAATGACTTGCAGAGAGAATTTACAAAATGCTGAAGCCAGGAGCGTGGTGATAAATGGGACCGTTAGATCAAGCAGAGCAGATATACATTAAAGAATAACGACCTGAGGGGCGAGTTGGTGCATGATGAAATGAACGGCTGCGCAAATCAGGGCACTGACAAGAAAGAGACACCACATGCGCACACTACCAACTGTTTATTCTATGGAAAAGTGGCATATTTAAACAGTTCCGCTCAAGCATGATACTCACCCCATTATCACTTCGAACCCAGCACTGGAATGAAAAGCCGCTACATCAGGTTAACAGACTATATACTGCAGGTTAGACTAACAGATATCTCTGATCAAAGGAATTAAAAATGAAAAAAAGGGCCATCTCTTAGCAAAAGCACTGTCAAACAATCGTAGCAACAGCAGAGTCATATATGGAGAAGCAAAAGCAGTCAGAAACCAAAAAACAAAATATAAAAAGTAAAAAACCAATAACAATCGTAGCAAAAACAGAGTCAAACATATGAAGCAAAAGCAGTCAGAAAAAAAAGAGAAAAATTAACAACCCACCTAAACAAACAGCAGACGGCCGCTAGAAATGCTAGGCTGAAAAGTAGCACAGAACATGACGTCACAAAAAACTGTCTAGGAAGGAAACTTCATTTCTACGGAGGAATACCGAGGCGTTGCTGACACATGTGCTTCCTTACTTTTTTATCATAAAGGCCTCAAGTATTTCACGCGCCACCTGATCGCGACTCCTGCCCAGAATCCTTATTCCGTTAAGCACCGGCTCACACTTGCAGTCTCTACAATGGGGAGGCAAATTTGACCCGCCTCCGCTTTCTTACCGGCTCACACTTGCAGTCTCTACAATGGGGAGGCAAATTTGACCCGCCTCCGCTTTCTAACGTTTTCTCATGCTCCCGTGCCCTGTCGTTAATGCAGCGACCTGTCTGGCCTATATAAACCCTTCCACACGTCAGTGGGATTTCATAAACCACTCCGACAGCACAGGATATGAATTGCTTGCCGTGCCTCTTTTCGCACAGGGCTTTCTTCTTCTGGCCGATCCGCGAGCATAACCCGCTCAGCTTTTTGGGCGCGGAGAAAACGACACGAACGTCGAACCGGCCAGCAACGTTCTTCAAACTGTGCGCCACTCGGTGTATATAGGGGACCACTTGTGGTCTTCTTGATCCCAGCTTAGCAAGGGATTTTTTTTTCTTGTTGCCTTTCATTTTTTGAAGGAGGGTCTCTGCTACGCTGCAAACGACAGAACACGGGAAGCCAGCCATTTGAAGCCTTTCGATCTGACGGTTGAAGCTAGCTTCAGCCATGTGAGCACAGGACTTAAGCAATGCAGACTCGAGGCAAAGAGAAGCGATAGCCCTTTTAACTGTCTTTGAGTGCGCTGATGCGTACGGAGGCAGTTCCTTTTTTGCTCGGGGGGGAATACATCCAACACACTCGCCCATCTGAAAACTTGATATTAATATCTAAAAACTGCAAGCTATTGTTGTCTGGTAGTTCGTGAGTAAAAGCCAGTCCTTTTCCTTGTTGTCTAAAAGCGGATAAGATTCTTTCCACTGTGCTGGGGAGCGTCAATGCAGAGTTAGTAGTTCTTAGTATCACCAAGAAGTCGTCCACGTATCTAAAAATTCGCAGGACTGGGCCACTGTCGAGGGAAGAAGCTAAAGCACGGTCAATAGTTGATAAAAATATATTACACAACGCCGGGGCAACACAGGAGCCGATGCAGATGCCTCTTCTCTGCAAGTACATTTCTGTTTCAAAGGAAACAAACGTAGACCTAAGGTAAAATTCTAGTAGTGATAAAAAGTTGTCGACACTAAGTCCAGCTGAGTTCTGAAATGCAATGGCCCCATTATACTCAATACACTCCCGTACGAATTTGAAAAGGTCACTATGCGGAATTGAATAGAATAAATCTTCAACGTCCACAGAAAACAAGTATCCAATAGAGGACTGGTCTTTTAAAAAAGCTGTCACATCTGTAGAATTCTTGGTGGTGAAGGGATCGTCTACTTCCAGTCCTTTCAAATGCTTCAGAAGAAACTGGCTCACCTTTTGCTGCCAAGAGTCCCTCTCACTAACAATGGATCTGAATGGCATGTCTGGCTTATGGGTTTTCACCGTAAAAAACACATCAAGAGACCCATTCTTGCAATCGCTGATTCCCTTGGCCAGCCTGCAAATCTGCAGCTCATTGCACAATGAGATGGCTTTCGTTTTCACTCTACAGGCACTCTTCTTCACCTGAACAAAGTTCTTAAATACGGCCTGCGAAAAGGCTAGCAAAAAAAAAAAAGGCTAGCTGGAACCACCGCAAAACCGCCTTCTTTGTCCGCTTGAAGAAGTCTTAGGTCATTATCCTTGAAGAACGACACAACGAGTTGCGTGCTCTCCTTCAGGTAAAGGTCCTTTTCCCGGGATATTCTCAACATTCCGTCAACACCATCCAAAAGGCATCTTTCCCGGTCCTCACCGGCTTTATCTGCCAACTTCCTGTTCAGGGAGAGGAGCTCAAAGGCAGGGATTCTCAGCGGAACACTGTACTTCGACCCTTTCGCTAGAGTAGCGGCAAGTTCTTCTGGAACGGAGGCATTCCCAAGGACGACCAGGCTCCTAGGCTTCACCTTCTTCTTTTCAGGCTTCCGCGGGAGAACAGTGAGGTAACGTTGCCACAAAAATTCTGTGGTTTGCGAAGAAAGAAGTCTTAGAGCACCCAGTTCCTTTATGGCGAGCCAGTCTGGGTTAAGGGTGAAACACAACACGTACAACCAATCATGAAACAAACGTACTTGTTAGATACGTGGACGACTTCTTGGTGATACTAAAAACTACTAACTCTGCATTGACGCTCCCCAGCACAGTGGAAAGAATCTTATCCGCTTTTAGACAACAAGGAAAAGGACTGGCTTTTACTCACGAACTACCAGACAACAATAGCTTGCAGTTTTTAGATATTAATATCAAGTTTTCAGATGGGCGAGTGTGTTGGATGTATTCCCCCCCGAGCAAAAAAGGAACTGCTTCCGTACGCATCAGCGCACTCAAAGACAGTTAAAAGGGCTATCGCTTCTCTTTGCCTCGAGTCTGCATTGCTTAAGTCCTGTGCTCACATGGCTGAAGCTAGCTTCAACCATCAGATCGAAAGGCTTCAAATGGCTGGCTTCCCGTGTTCTGTCGTTTGCAGCGTAGCAGAGACCCTCCTTCAAAAAATGAAAGGCAACAAGAAAAAAAAATCCCTTGCTAAGCTGGGATCAAGAAGACCACAAGTGGTCCCCTATATACACCGAGTGGCGCACAGTTTGAAGAACGTTGCTGGCCGGTTCGACGTTCGTGTCATTTTCTCCGCGCCCAAAAAGCTGAGCGGGTTATGCTCGCGGATCGGCCAAAAGAAGAAAGCCCTGTGCGAAAAGAGGCACGGCAAGCAATTCATATCCTGTGCTGTCGGAGTGGTTTATGAAATCCCACTGACGTGTGGAAGGGTTTATATAGGCCAGACGGGTCGCTGCATTAACGACAGGGCACGGGAGCATGAGAAAACGTTAGAAAGCGGAGGCGGGTCAAATTTGCCTCCCCATTGTAGAGACCGCAAGTGTGAGCCGGTGCTTAACGGAATAAGGATTCTGGGCAGGAGTCGCGATCAGGTGGCGCGTGAAATACTTGAGGCCTTTATGATAAAAAAGTAAGGAAGCACATGTGTCAGCAACGCCTCGGTATTCCTCCGTAGAAATGAAGTTTCCTTCCTAGACAGTTTTTTGTGACGTCATGTTCTGTGCTACTTTTCAGCCTAGCATTTCTAGCGGCCGTCTGCTGTTTGTTTAGGTGGGTTGTTAATTTTTCTCTTTTTTTTTCTGACTGCTTTTGCTTCATATGTTTGACTCTGTTTTTGCTACGATTGTTATTGGTTTTTTACTTTTTATATTTTGTTTTTTGGTTTCTGACTGCTTTTGCTTCTCCAAGTATGACTCTGCTGTTGCTAAGATCGTTTGACAGTGCTTTTGCTAAGAGATGGCCCTTTTTTTCGTTTTTAATTCCTTTGATCAGAGATATCTGTTAGTCTAACCTGCAGTATATAGTCTGTTAACCTGATGTAGCGGCTTTTCATACCACGTGCTGGGTTCGAAGTGATAATGGGATGAGTATCATGCTTGAGCGGAACTGTTTAAATATGCCACTTTTCCATAGAATATACAGTTGGTACAGTGCGCATGTGGTGCCTCTTTCTTGTCTGTACCCTGATTTGCGCAGCCGTTCATTTCATATACATTATGACAAGGGGTTGGACATTCAGGTTTAAACCGAAAAAAAAAAAAGGATACATAAATAAAAGTACAACGAATTTATGTTTTGAAATTCGGCTTTAACCGAAAAAGGTCGGAATTCTTATCATGCAAGGCATAGCTAGCTGGCTGTTTAGTACGAGTTACACTCAGTCAAAGTTGAAAACTGACGAAGCAAGGAAGCCAGGGCTGTGATGAGACGGTGGTATTGTCAGATAAGCCGCGCAGTTGTGCGAATTGGGACATTTTCCGTTTGCTTACATGTCTCTGTAGACCGGGAAGCACCACCTTCTTGCCAGCTATAAGCACTGTTTGCTCACTATCATTGCTCGCTTAGAGCAGTTACTTGGTTAAGTAGGTTTATCAACAGCAATTACGATATTGATATGAAACCATGCATCATCGTCATGAAAAGTATTGTCTTCAGGCTGCAGCCACGATTGAGCACCAGTTCCATCGCTGTCATCAACACGCCCACCGCGTGATGTCCCGCCCTCTTGCTCAATACAGCGCAACAATCCAAAGAAAACCTGTCAGCCTAGTTCTTAGAAGCAAACTTCCTCTTGTGTTTTATCTGCTGGCAGTCTCATTAAACTTGCTTTACTTTTTCAATGACGCAAGCAATTCCTTCCACAAGCACAAGTCCAAGAGCAAATTACTGGTACTTTATTTTAATTACCGTCAAATGAACTGCTCGTGCTGACAAAATTGTCCAGTTAGACTGTAAGCAACTTTTGATCACACAGAATTACCACTTCAATTCACCGAAAAAAGACTAATTTATTCGTCAAAATATTTGTGAAAAGAAAATAGACGAAACTTGCTAAAATAAACGTTGAAAAAAATCTGCCAAATAAAAACTGAGAAGTCGAACCTCTATTTATGGTACATTGCTCCACTACTTTAGACAATTGTCGAGTGCAGATCAAGAGGCTTCACTACCTCACCAAGATTCGTCTACTATCATAGTGCGTTCTGCTGAATGTCACCACGTTATCAAAGCTTTTACTTGGTTATAGAAGTTTTTGCATGGCATGTAAGGACACTAACAATATTTGTAACCATAACAAGTCAACTCAAAACGAAGCCCAAGCGCGACGAAAAAGTGTCATGTTCCTGCTTCTACAGTGGGTTAGCAGCACTTCCATCACTGCTTTCATCATGTGCACTATGTGATCAGAGGCCCTTTGGCTCCTTCAGGATTCTGGCTGTGCGGCCACTTCTTTCGAATCTGAAACTTTCTTCTTTTAAACTGTTTGCTGCTTTTCCAGTTTATTCTGTGAATGAAGCAGTGAGTAGTGTGTCGCAAGCACTAAATTCATGCGCATATATCACAACCAGATATAAGCGCATGACCAGACTGCTGTCATGCAGTTTCCTGTTTCTAGGTAATGGAATTCCCTAATTGGTCAACTCCTTGATGATGCCATCAAGGTCACGTGGCCCCAATTAACCAATATTGCACTGATAGAGAGGTCATGTGACCATGTGACGCCATCACAACCTGCGCACTATGGAAGGTGGAAACCGGCCCATTGGATTTTCAGCAAACTGCCTGCTACTGCCAAATTCAACACAGATGCCACCTGCTCACCATGGCGCAATGCATGAGCCTTACAGGAGCTCAGGAGGAGCAATCTTGGTCGCACAAGCCAGAGCCTCTGGTGGCTATGTTTAAAAAAGCTGCCTGCCGGGGCAGTGGTGCATCAATTCACCACTGCACCGCTGCGCCAGTAGGGGTACAAGGACTCCCCACGATCTATGAATGCAACAGAGAGGGTTCTGATGCCATCCAGACCACGTGACCACCAGTGGACCAATCATAAGGCACTGCCAAAAATTCCTAAGTACCTAAGGAATTCCCAAGGAAAATTTTGGAAGCAGGCTCACCCCACCAAATAGGCAAAGGTGGATTAGTGGGTCAGATTTGTATAATCCCATATGGTAATCCAACTGAAGGTACTCTAACATTCTAAAAGGTGATGACTCATGCATACTATATAAAGGCAATGAAATTGGTTTCAATTGGAGTTATGGCGGGAAATTCACAAGAACATCAAACACTCATTAGACATTAGACAACACTAGGCTAAATACTATCGCATTTTCTTCTTTAAGAATGTGGTTAAGAAGGCCCCCAATTTTTCCAACATGAAGGCAACTAGAAAGAAAGGCCTAGTTCCACTTGCCTAAAGAGGCAAGTGTATATGTGTGCTGCTCTTCTGCTTCTGCAGACTTTTTTTCTTGTTATTAGGTTTTTGTGCAACCCAGCTTTTAGAAAATATACTTGTTTTCGCCTTACGGCCCAATCAATCTTAACGTCATGCTGTTACTTTTTTTTCGTTACGGTGACGGTACCTTATATAGCAACCACTACTCTAAAGCAAAACTACCCTCACTAACAAACTAAGCCAGGATAAACCATACGTGACTTTGGAGTGCAGAAGGGAGCCACATGTGCCACACGAAAAAAAAAAAAAATTAAACAATTCTTTCTTGGGAAAATTTTCAAAAATAAAAACCCTAAAGTCCAACTCCTAAACATAATCTATAGATGTGCTTTCCATCTGAACAAGAGTACCAATTCTTAACCATAAGTGCACAAGGTCAGCACAACAAAACTTTTAGCATGCCCGATACTAGTGACACTGCCTTTGTTAGAAGCAATGCTTCTTAAAACATGCTTAAGGACATGTTGAATGCAAATGTGCTTAATGGCCCGCTCTCACTTTGTGAAGAAGCGACACTAGTGTATTTTTGCTTATTGCCAGCATGCATAAATTATTACCACATGCTGCGCAAGCAAACTGAAAACCTAAGGTCACATGGTGCACTGTACCAATACCAAGTTTTGAAACTGTGAAAGCAAACCTACAGAATGTAAATTTTTAAATATTTAAAGGCGCAGTAGTGAGAACAAACGCACAACTGTCAACACGAAAGCTACCTGTACGAGCATCAATAACAGGGCTGCACACCGTGGCTGTTGGTGAAAGTGAGCTACAACACATACTGCAAATGGAAGAATTTAATGGACACCTGCTACTAAAGTAAAATGTCACATCCCTAATGTATATTATTATGCAGGCTGGTAACTTCAATTGAACACACTTTTCCTTAAACTGCTCTCGGGCTCTAAGTGTTATTTCACAAACCAAAACCAACACATTGCATGCGAGACACACCACGCACTACGCATGTTTGCCCTACGAATTTGCACAAATATATTTCTCTTTGATGCAGGAATGCATTACAGTGCCGGCACGGCAGATTTTCAAAGCCTGATTTCTGGGTCTGAACAGGACAGCTCACCTGGGTGGACTCCTCGTGTCTTTACATACACGCAATGTATACATGATCACACATAATGTGCACATCAAGCATAGCTGCGCAGGTAGGTGAACAGGCTATGCATGTTGGCCGGGTAAGTTTGGAAGAGAGGAAAGATGATGAAATAGTTGAAAAGAAGAAAGATGATAGCCTCAACATAATTCTATGGGAAACTTGTGGCAATCCAATAATTACTTTGACAGAGCTTCATTCCACTTTTCTGTCCGAGGGCAAAACTCTACTATAAAGAGGTTTTTAACAAAAAGACCTTTATTCGACACAGTCAGCCACTTGAACTAAGTTTCACCACACACTTTGGTTTCCATTTGTATGCCTGTTTTTCACACCAGTCTACACAAATGGGCCAACATGCCTTAAAACTGATGCAATGAAATGGAAAGCTACACTTATTTTTCAGAAAGACTTCTCCAAAAACTTGCAAGGTCAACGAAGCTTTGACAGGGTTTCCAGTCCTCGAAAACACAACCCATAAGAGTCACATTCAAAACCGGGCTCACGTTGATGTGATGGTGCGGAACCGCTCCTGGCCGGCTGTGTCCCAGATCTGCAGCTTGACTCGCTCCCCGTCTACCTCGAGAGTGCGGATTTTGAAGTCCACCCCAATTGTTGTGATATAGTTTCCTGGATGAAATTCAGCAAGCACAATCAGTCGCCTGCAGCTTATGCCTGAACACAAGTCTACAGAAGATAAAAAAAAAAATGGAGCTTTGCAGTAACTTCCACTAGAGCTAGGTCAGAGTGAGCAATGAAAATGGGTGATTGTAATGAACCTCTACAGGAAGGCACCACATGCTTGGTCAGGGAGGCTTTGTACAGCAATTACAGACCTTATTTAGAGCTCACACCTAACTGCAAAACTAATCAGTAGGTATGAAACCACAAAGCCGCTATGCTAGACTGAATTAATTGACAGCTGAGAAAGCAGAAGAGTGGCATTAGAGGCAAAAATTCTTGATGCTCAGACTAGGGAGGAAAATATAAGCAGAGTGGTTGAGGAATGTACTTCTTATCTATTGTGTTACACTTGACAGCCCTCGCAGTAACTCCACTGTACTGCCTGACCATTAACTGTAAGCTTTTAATATGGCATGATGCAAGCTTCAAGTATGATTGCAAAGGCTGAGCAACAATACAAACTTCAGGCAACGTTTACCCAAAGTGATAGGAGTCTGAAAGTGTCATCAACATTTCAGTAATCAAATTAAGCTTCACTGCCAAAAGAAAAGAACTGTACAAGCATTTTGAAACCAGGCTTGCAGTGCAATTATTTGGCTCCTCACTCATAAATAAGCAGCTCTTTGAAGTAACAATGCCTAATGAAAGTAAAATATGCAGATCCCCAGGAAATATCTGCCCAAGCCCCAATCGAACAAAGTCAGTGGGGTGGCAAAAAGTTCCCATGTGTCCTACTTTTGTAGATAGAATTCCAACAAAAGCAGGGGAGCTGCATGTACAGTGATAACATCCAGGCACGACGCAAAGTCTTTTCAACTTCAGAGTCTCTTCATGAGTCTACTGCATAGTGAAAAACACAGCATGGATCCTCACAAGGTACTTTAAATAAGGCTTCAGTTTTCAACCTTTTTCACGGAAAAGAGCCACACAAATTTGACACTAGAGAAGCTTGTGCAGCAAAGGACGAGCACAAGGTACAATAGAGGCAAAGTACCATGCCCCATGTTCTGGGCCACCTGAGCGAGCAACAAGTTTTACCGGACCTGACACTCATATGCATTATACATGCTAGCAAAAGCTAAATGATGTTAAAATACTTACTGGCAAGACACTGAATGTGGGCAGAAAGAAAGAAATCAGTCAACAGAGTTTGAAAAGCTATGCAATCAAAAAGCATACCTGTGAAAGTGTTGTCAGCAAACCTTAGCAATAAGCTGCTCTTTCCAACACCTGAAAAACAGCAAAGGAGATAAGATAAAGTACAGGTCAGAAAACCATGGAGAGAGCAAAGTGCCACAACAGGCATCACAAACCAAGTGGCTAAGCAATAAGAATATGCAGCTACATTGGATTTCAAGGAAATATAAGCAGGGACCAATGACAAAGGGACTGACAACTAGCAAACATTTGTTTTGAGATTATCATGGAAATGAAAAGATTTCACTTGACTGACAAAAGAAAGCATGGCATTACTGGTTGAACAAAGAATTCATTTTAATTTGACATAAAAAAAAAACACACAAAATAAGATGACCAATGCACTATCGGTGTACTCAAATTATGCCACAGTATATTAGCATAAGTCCATCGAATCATGCCCATTTAGGAACTTCCATACTTCAAGAGGAAGTACACTGTTACAAATGCAACTATATAACACACTGTAATAAGGGAGAGTAATTACTCATAGGCATCCATCCAAGCGCAGCCATACAGCTCCAGAGCAAAACTATACAGCTTTCTCAGAAACGTTGTAGTTAAAGGAAAATTCATCCTGGTCCGGGGCTCGAACCCAGGAACCACCGCTTTACCGGAGCAGTTGCTCTACCAACTGAGCTAACCAGGACGGCAAGCTTATGGTAGGGCGAGAGCGAACTAATCAATAACTAGAAGTGGGAACAGTGTTGGTCAAATGTTTAGAGGAATCCCCCCAGGTGGAGTAGAACCTTGGGGATTCCCCTAAACATTTAACCAATATACCACACTCATGCGCTAGCAATAAAGTGGCACAATACTGTCCGCTTCCTTCTTTTATTATTTGTTTTGTGTTGTTCTTATGAACATACCCACAATACCAGGCTAAACCATAGACAGTCAGCTATGCAGCGCACCTTTTGTGATCAATACTTCTACCCCTGCTCTTTTGACTCCTCAATAACCCTTACTGGTGCTCAAGGGGCTCCCAACACATCAGCAGTTAAGAAACGCTCCTAGGATATGACAAAATTCCTTTTACCCCTCAGCCAGACACACTCATTCACAGAACATGTTTGGTTAGCAACTACAAAACTGGCAAAAAGTATCAATGATGAAAATGACATTTTTATTATTGCTGTAGCTACTACAAAACTCCAAAAATTCTGATGCGGAAACCATGGATACTCAGTACTGTTGCATCTCTCCTTCTTAACTAAGCACTCAAAACCAACAATGTGAGTAGGAGATAAATGTCCGCTTCAGGACATTTAATTAGCAAGTTAACAATGGCATGCTAAATAGGCTCAGTGAAAAATAAACGCTGAAAATTGTGCACTTTCGCTTGCTGCAAGCACTCCCTTGTACACCAATTGCAGAAAGTAACACACCACAAAAACAAGCCTCTACCATGAGGACATCACAGAAGGGTAAAAAAAAACTTGGGCAGCACATGTGTGCATGTTACCTTCAAGTGAATAGTTAGCAGTGAACACAGCATGCTGTTCCAACTATGAAGCGGAAAATATGCTAAGCTATGGCATCTGTGCAGGCAAGCTGTTGTCAGCAAATTAAAGCAAAAAGAAAAGCTAAATCTGTCCAGATGCACCACACTGCATGCATTTGTGTCCCGCTCCATAGCAGAAATGGAAGAAAAAAAAGCATATCGAACCTCAGTGCAAAAAATTAAGTTAGTGTAACCTAAAATATGAATTAAAGTTTATGGTTGAAAATTTTAGTGTACACAATGAACATATGTTCTAAAGTGAGTGGATGCTTTCCAGTGTTCATTAATTCACGCTACTTCTTTAGCACAGATGACCGGTGCAGTGCTCCAATTTGAACAGCTAATTTAGAAAATGCACATGGCTGGCACCTACATGCAGCGGTTCAAACTACGGCCAGAATTTAGAAAATGCACATGGCTGGCACCTACATGCAGCGGTTCAAACTACGGCCAGATATGTCCAAACTTTAAGGCACGTACTCAAGGGCAGTGGGCAATGATGATAGGTTGCATTTAACTACATCAGTCAATTGGGAAATACAATAAGAAAAAGCTAGCATTCTAAACAAAAACATGAGCCCAGTGATTGCAAACTGAAAAACTAGCTAATGGGTAATACTGAAATTGATATTTTTTGTTAGAACATATCCTGATGCCAGCACACTAACCCCCTGGTGAAAAATAGGGGGAAGGGCTCCTTTAAAGCTGACTGGCTTGTCAGTCCTCAGCTTTATATTCCTGTTGCTGATTCTGGGTATTCTGGCAAATTCTGTCTTATAATAAAGTCACTTCAGGTTTTACTCAATATAAAAAGCAGCAGGAAAGGCAAAGTTTTCAGAAAACGAGCATATATTTTATGAAACCATTTACAGATATAGTAATGAGGCATCAAAGTTGATTCTGGTGATAGCTCTACAGTGCAGAGTAAGTTGCACAAAATAAGACCATCTGATTGCAGACAAGTGCTTTCCTTCATACACGGAATGCAGAAGCTAGAAAACCACTACCTACTACACCAGTGCTGGCACTGGCTATTCTACATAACCCTTGCTCTGCTTTGCATCTTGCTATATCCTCCATAACGCAATAATACAAATGTGCCATTCTGGTTGCGCTGGATAGAGCATGATGGTTTAACCAGTGGTCCATACTGTTGGCCGTACTAATATATCATGCCTGACCAAGCAGGGAAGTTCCATCAGGACATACCAGCGAATGCTCAGTCATCAGAATTTTAAATATGACATCATGTTACCAGATACACTGAGAGTGCAGGAAGTACAAATGGCCTCATGAGAAAATGTCAGTATATGCAAGCATGAAGGACATGAGTATAGATACTGAACTCAGGCTTCTGGAAGTAACTGCCCAATGGATGACGGCACATTTAGAGTTCCTTTCTCGCGATTAAGGTAAAATTCAAAATAAGCTCCTTGATCTTTGAAGCAACATTAAAGCGCTTGGCAAAACAACATGAAATCAAAATTTTTGACAAAGCACTAAGATAACAAGAGCTCAACAACATTTTTTAAAAATATTCCCTCAATTCACTATACTAAACATCTCATTATTATCAAGCTACCTTAATGTCTCAGAAAATCTGAAAAAGAGAAAGGCTGAATGTAAGCATGGCACCTTTCCTTCCACAAAACAAGGTCGCAAGGGAACAAGGTCATACTGATAAACAGTGTGATAAACAAACAGGGGGTGCCTGTACCTCTATGCTCCTTGCCTATAGAAAGTGTCACACTTGACTTAAACCTCACAGGAATAAAAGTACATCTGCCATTTTGCAATTGTCAGCAGTGAGAAAATAGCACTAATATTAACAGGCATGAAATTAGGGCAAACTTAATTGTACGAACTTGATCTGAAAGTCTAAATTTTTATTTGCCATCACTGCTTCAGAAATACTTGAATGATTCTTGCTTGTCTGGTTTTCAGTTCAAACTTTTAATTTCATGTCTTGGGTTTTAGAATAAAAGAATAAATGTTTAGAGCTAGAACATCTGTCAGTAAAAGCCTTGCATAGCTGTGTTGAAACAGGGATTAAAAAAAGAGTTCTTTGGAAAAGTATGTGTGCCCACGCACATACCTGCACTCAGCCGCTTAGCTACTGACATCTATACACATAAGCTTACTCACCCAAACACAAAGAAAAAAGCACATCTATCAGGATGTCTTGCAGCACCTAAATCCAAGGTGAATGGTATGTGCCTTTTATTATGCAAAAGGACTGGAACAAATATGCAGTGCTACTATGGCCATCGTTCACAGACTAAATAGTCATTCCGGATTTCTGACTAGGTGCTCATCTTGTGAGGCAGATTTTAAATCCTGTTTTTTCTATTATAAACGTTTGTTTTGTTGTACTTCTAGGACTATAGCACAAGTCAAGACATTCTTTATTTTTCAAATTTGTGAATTTTAAATTTCTTGTATGAGGTTTAGGTTTATTGCGGCTTAACGTCCCAAAGCGACTTGGGCTATGAGGGATGCCGTAGTGAAGGGATCCAGAAATTTCGACCACCTGTGGTTAACAAGCACCGACATCACACAGTACATGAGCCTCTAGAATTTCGCCTCCATTGAAATTCAGCCGCCGCGGCCAGAATTGAACCCATGTCTCTTCAGCTTAGATATGTCTATGGACACAGCATCGCAAAAATTCAGAACTGAATACCTGTGTTTCGTGCAAAAAAAAAAAAAAACGTGCCTTGACCTGTAGCATTCCTGTAGAAATGCAATGAATGTTGAGCCAGCCTTCTGTTGCATTTTGTTAACTTTGCAGGCTTTTCACAAGGTTCAGGGGAAAAATAAATAGTAGCAAACAATATTCGTGAGATATAACACTGAAAATTTGTGAGAGTAGTTATAACATTACTTCTAATCTGCCCAAAAAAATTTCAGATAAATCTATCAAGCAGAGGTCCATGTATGGCCTCTGCAGTCAAGTGCACACGTTAAATGGTACAATACAGCATGATGGTACAGTTCTTCTACATAGTCAGGTCAGGTACTAAGAGGAACTTTTCATTTACTGCTTAATGATAAAAGATCTGTGCGCTTCCTGTGCACTGATGAATCTGCGGCAACTAGTGTAAACCAAGGTATGATGAGTTGTTTAAACAATATGATCAAGACAATTACTTCCTATGATGCAACTATAACATCCAGACCAGTTCACATGAAACTTGTGCAGACTGTTTTAACATGTACAGGCTGTTTCACACTTAGAGGGAAGTTGGGAGCACATGGCCAGTGCACTTCGAGAACTGCTGCCAGCGAGAGGCAGCGAGAATTGGCGCCTCAAAGCGGATGCATCGTAAGAGCAGCCGGCTGTGCTTATTGCGCATTTGCCTATGCCGCTGATTTTCCCCTGTTGTCTGCCGCAGTGCGGTCACACGCTCCCACTTTCCCCCTAAGTGCCAAATAGCCTGTACATTAGCTGCTATAAGCCATATTTGCAGCTGCAACCATTAAACTTGATCTGTTGACACCTTTTACTTACCCAGTCTGTGCCGATGACTACTACTGTAACATATAATACTTTAGTGCTCTAAAACATCTCTTGCACAGTCAACAAACAGCACACTGCTCAAAAATAAATTTTCAACTGTAGAAATGACCTAATGATATGGCCTTCTTAACAGGCACTGCTGCCGGAAAGCTCACCCAGGTGAAGACATTCAAACTGCCATACCTGCGATCGCCGTGAAAAATTCCACCATTTAAATAACATATATTTTCAGTGCGCGTCGTGTGCGCTCAGCCGAGCGAAGAATTCTCCCGTCCAAGTCCAGAACCACAAACAATGGAAAGTGGGGCACGTCGAACGGAACGCGTCGCTAAAGAATGCCAGCAACCCGGAATAATTTTGCGCCGAAAACAAGAAAAACAGGAGGCGAAAGCGAAAGCGCCTCCACTCCTGTGCCGGACGCTCGAGTGATTCCAGGAAACCGGGCGCACGCACTGGACGTGGACAGCTAGGCGCCAAATGTCTGTTGACGCGCGCTCGGCGCACTACGTGATCGCTGCGACTTCTCCGAGTTCACAGCACAACTGTTCTGAGTCACTCCGCTCAGAAAGGAAGCATGCCGCAAAGGCGCTCACTTGCATCACGCAGGCAAGATGACGTCTTTCCCCACTGTTTCGAAGGAATGAACCACGCTAACCTCGGGCAAAAGCTTCATGTGCAAGCAACACCGTTTTTTTTACTCATCTGTTGAACCGGACCCTTCACAACAACGAAGGATCCAATTGCCTAACGGCGAGTTCGCCGAGTAAAAACACGGCCAGAACATCTGCGAAAGCACGTCAACCCGGCATTAAGAAAGGGCTCTTCCAAACACGCGCACTTCCTAGCCTCGGTACAACGTGCAGCTCGCTCATGCGCTTCCATGTGGATCACGCCCAGCACGGCCGGCCACTAACCTCGGTTACCCAAACAAACTTCGCGGCGCATAACTTCGCCTCTCGAGCAGCCCAATGAAAGAAGCCACCACTAAAGTGCCTACCTCCAAGTTTCCGTTCCCGGGTGGCTTGCGGTAGAGGCGAAAACGTGCGTTCCGCAAGCGCGCTTTCGGCTTCGCGATTCGGCTACAATGCCAATTTCGCCAGTCACTGAGCTTAATTAGGCGCTCAGGATTTCGGGCGATGCACGCAGTCTACCGTGTTTGAGACGATGAACCTGTGGCCGCAGACGCAGCACCCCCTGAAGGCATTGGCCCAACACAGCTTGCTCGAGACTGATCAGTCGGTACGGTGATCGCTGCGTTGTCTCCAGCCCACTACAGCACCCCACAAAATGACCGCGGTGCCGCCTAACAGTTGAAGTGCAACATGATGCATGAGAGTGGAAAAACTTCGTTTACGATGGGGAAGATGACTAACATTCCTGCGGCTATGAATCTATAGCGGCTACATCACGGAGATAAAAATATTAGGCGACACACTGCTTCCCTGTCGGCGAACGGCCAGCAACACGATTACTACTGAAGTTCTGCTCTGCACCACGCGATCGCCAAAGATCAACGGACTAGGAAACTGTGTTGAAGGAAGCCCTGATCTGTTTCAATTGGGGCTGACCTAAAGAGCAGAAAAGTGCACCTTTCTTTCGCTCATAGCAAGCGTCACAGCCAATCACTACGAACTTTGTTCGCGTTTGGAGGCGACAATAGCACAAACATCATGCTAGAGGCTCGCAAAGGCGACTTACCACTGTCTCCGATTATTAGTAATTTGAATAAATGGTCGTACTCTCTAGCCATTCCTAGGATTCAGGCGTGGGAAGGTGAAAAACAATTTCATAAACGACGACTACACGAGCCAAATGGGCGTACAAGAGCGTTACCACGATAGGAGTGGAGGCGCTGGCGTCGCTCGCATTGACTTCGGAACCTCGGAACGAACCGAAGCCTTCGGCCTTCGGCTTCCTGAAAAGCTTTCGGAATTTCCGCTCAAACTTGGGAAAACGAATGGCCATCGCAATCAATCGGCTGCGCGAAGTTGCGTAGTAGCGTCGTTCATGCGTGTGTGTCGTTTTGCTCGTGTGTTTTGTGGTGTTGCTGTGCGCTGCGAAATTCGTTGATTCACGTGCTTTGATGGTCCACTGTTATGTCTCTATAAAGGCATTGAGATGTGGTTTGACGCGGAGCGTTCCGAGGAGGTGCCAAGCGAGGACTGCTTCCGAATCGCTTTGAAAGTTTGGATAGACAAGCCGCACACTATCAACAGGCGTCTGAATGGCATCAAACCTGTTAGCGAACGTCGGCTTAAGCCTGCTGTGCTCGATTCTGATGACACACTTACCACTCTCACAGAACGGCTGAGTATTGTAAACATAGACGGACTGCCTGGTTTGCTCGAATATTTTACTCACGTCTCCGAATGCTCCTGGAAGGGCGCTACCGATATTGCGGGATATATCCTGGAAAGAGACCTGTTGCCAAAACAGATCGACAAGTTTTCTCCTTTGCGGGAAGTGGTGACCGTGTTTAGTGAGAGTGCTGTGTTTTACAACATCTCAAAAACTCCTGCAGTTTCTCCCAGCGTCGTGTACAGGCTACGGTTTGGTAATGACTCGAGGTAATTACGCAATGACAACGCCACAAAATCCTTGTTGCCTTTTTGATTTAGCTGTGTCTGCCTGTGCAAACTGCGCAAAATTCGGTTTTCTGTGACTGTACTTTTTGTTACAAAAAGCAGCAATTTTGTTGCTGCTGAAGTCTAGCTGCGGCTCTGTTTCCGTACTTAACCATAACTACGAAACAGACGAGTTCAAAATGTATGTTGCAATGTAAAAGTCTGAGCTGAGGGATTTATTTTCTTATTTCCAATACTGCAGGTCGCTGCGAGACTAGTGGGTAGCCATACACAAGCTGTGCATTGAATTAGAAAGCTACATCGTGGCAGACATGCTACAAACACAAAAGAAATTCACATGGCGGCGAGAACAGGTGCGTGGTTCGAGCAGAAAAAAATATTGTAGAGGCATTATACATGACTGCCTACATAAGAAGGAGAAATTTTGTTGAACAAGCTACAAAGAAGGAAGTTATCAGTATGGCACTAAGAGCAGAAAATTAGCAATGAAACAGCGATATCTGTGTCACTCATAAAAAAAAAAGCATGAAAACTGAATCACAAGCAAATTAGGCATAAGGAGGAAAAAAATTGTACTTAATTAAAACAGAAGCACTATATGCAAGCAAGATAAGATGTGCATAGCTATTGACAGTACAGAAGAAATCTATACCTGTGTGTAGACCTAGTCAGCCAAATGCAAAAGAGCAGAATGAAGATAACAAAGAAAGGAAGTACTTAATGGGAGTGCACATGTATTGCTGGTCTCGAAAAAAGAATATAAGAAACCGACTATTTATTCCGAACGTTCTGAGCATCAGAATGCATGACTTCACATGAGTGCACTATTTGGTGAAAGCTGCCAGGGACCATGCATGAGTAATCGAAACAGTGTCTCAGTTTTCTCAGCAGTTGAGCAAACGACAGCTGGAAGCATTGACTACTCTGTCATGATTATTTTATTCCTAGAATTCATTTGGACCTCTTCAAATCCAATTCTGAAGATGAGGTGTCAGGAGCATCGTGGCTCAAAGACCATGTTCTGCCCAAAGTGGCCAAGTGGGCCTGCAGTGAACCATTGGCAAAAGGCAGCCAACTCGTGGTGCCATCATTAAGCCAGGTACCCATTGAAAAGTACAGCACAATATACTTCAACTTGAAGAAGAAGTATGGCAAACACCTCTGTGAGGTAAGTGATGTGAGCAATGGTGGACAAGTGGCCTCCTTTTTTCTTTGCCGCACTTAGTAAAGTGTGCTCCCTCCTCCCCCTCACCTTGTAAAAATGTCAGCCTTTCCACGTATGTGCACTTCCAGTAGTTGTAATGTTCGCATTGCCTTCTTCATGCTGGCAAGATGATACTACCCAGCATTAAATGTATAGTACAAATCCTTAGTATGCATTTTGGTGAGATTTTTGAACTGATGGTGTGAAGCTCTTATGGTTTAGTAAAAGCTTATCCATAAAGAAGGAGCAGTGAATCCTGCCGCATCAGTTCGTTCCACTTGCACCGAACTGCTTTGTGCGAGACTGCGTGCACTCAAGTGTAAGGGCAAATCTGGATAGTACAAGCTGGCCATTGTGCCTGCTCTGTTGCTCTTGCTGTGGAGATCAGCTGCCATTTGCCGCCACAAGAGCTTGAGAGGAATCTGTCGGTTGCAGAGCAAGTTTGAGCTGAGAGAAACAAATGATTCATTATTTTTGAAGGTTACTGCATTTAAATTGCTGAAGACTGATATATGCATTGGCAAAAGCATTACGCAGCTGATTGTAGAGGACTGGTTCCTGCTTCACCCTCCTTCCCTCCTCCATTCCTTGTCCCCACCTTCGATGATTTTTCTCCTCGGCCGCCCTCACCTCACTCCGTGAGACTTAACTCCTGTACACCATTAGTGTTGCCTGTAGGGGCGCCACTGAAATCCCTCTTGTGGCCGGTTCTGAAAACAGCGGCGGGGTCTGCTGGCCGCGCTCCCCTGCACTGGCACGCGTTTGCCAGCCATGATACCGGCTTGTCGCGGCAACAGTGGCTGATATTAGTGACCGAGATTTCCTCTTCGTGTTTTCCAATGAAGGATATTTCTATAGCTGTAGAGATAAAAGGTAAACATGAATCGGCGCTCAACGAAAGTGGTCGCATCTTCGACGCTGCTGCGGTATGGCGAGCCCATTACACCTGTGCGCTAAGTGCTTATGGCAAGAGCAACGACGCCCGACTGCAAAGCATAGTTGAGTGCAGTCATTTGTTTCTGAAACTTCCCAACAGCGTATACATGCTACATATGCTGTGAAGCCCCAACACGTCAAGCCACTGTCGACTACTTGCACGCCACAGATAGCTCTGGTGCATACCCGCATGCCATGCTGAAAGCAAAGGAATGCCTTGCCAGCAAATTATCATGCCAATGCGGAAACTGAACCTTTTGGCACAGTTCCTCACAAGCTTTGACAAGCAGTGTTATACCCGATGAAATTATATTCTGTGGCACCACCATAGCCCGATCAGTTACTGACGCCTGAGCAGATTGAACAAAATGGGGTGAGAGGAAAATGATCGCCTTCTACACTGCATATAGGGATCCAGTGCTGAAGTGGTCATTTTGAAAGCGCTGCAATATGGCACCGGAGCTAAACATAATAGGTAAAAGCATCACTGTCCAACACTTTTTTTTATATATATGCAGTAGCCAGAGTAATCGGAACGTTAATGAGAGAGGCAGTAGAGCACAGCAATGGGACATCTCGCCGGTAACGAAAGAGGAAGTGAAGAAAGCCTAAGGAGCAATTCAAAGGGGGAAAGCAGCTGGCGAGTATCAGGTAACAGCAGATCTCTTGAAGGACGGAGGGGAGATTGTGCTCGAAAAACTAGCCACTCTCTATATACAATGCTTTATGACCTCGGGCGTACCAGAAGCTTGGAAGAACACTAACGTTATCTTTTAATTCATTAAAAAAGAAACGTCAAAGACTTGAAAAATTGCAGACCAAACAGCTTACTGCCGGTTGGCTATAAGGTATTTACTAAGGTAATCGCAAATAGAGTCAGGGCAACCTTAGACTTTAAACAACCAAATGATCAGGCAGGCTTTCGTAAAGGATATTCCACAATAGATCATATTCACACTATAAATCAGGTGATAGAGAAATGCGCAGAATATAACCAACCTCTATATATAGCCTACATTGATAATGAGAAAGCATTCGACTCAGTGGAGACCTCAGCAGTCATACAGGCATTGCGTAATTAGGGTGTAGAAGAGCCTTATGTCAAAATACTGGAAGGTATATATAGCAAATGCACAGCTACCGTAGTCCTCCATAAAGTCTGCAATAAAATTCGAATAAGGAAGGGCTTCGGGCAAGGAGACTATCTCGTAAATGCTATTCACCACCTGTTTACAGGAGGTATTCCAAGGCCTGAATTGGGAACAGTTGGGGATAAGAGTTAATGAAGAATACCTAAATAATCTGCGATTCGCTGGTGATGTTGCTTTGCTGAGTCACTCAGGAGATGAACTGCAAAGCATGATCAATGAGATAGACAGGCAGAGCAGAACGGTAGGTCCCAAAAATTAACATGCAGAAAACCAAATTAATGCTCAACAGCCTAGCAAGGGAACAGCAGTTCACAATTAGTAGCGAAGTGCTGGAAGTGGTAAGGGAATATGTCTACTTAGGGCAGGTAGTGACCGCTGATCTGGATCATGAGAGGCAAATAACTAGAAGAATAAGAATAGGGTGGAACACTTATGGCAGGTTCTCTCGGATCATGAATGGCAGTTTACCACTATCCCTCAACAGAAAAGTATGCAACAGCTGTATCTTACCAGTACTCACCTACGTGTATACAACAGCGTGGAGGCTAACAAAAAGGGTTCAGCATAAGGACAACACAGTGGGCTGTGGAAAGAAAAAGTATATGTGCAACGTTAAGAAACCAGAAGCGGGCAGAGTGGGTGAGAGAACAGACGTGTGTTAATGACATCCTAGTCGAAATAAAGGGGAAGAAGTGGGCTTGGGCAGGGCATGTACTGCGAAGGCAAGATAACCGCTGGCCCTTAAGGGTAACGGAGTGATTCCAAGAGAAGGCAAGCTTAGTAGGGGGCGGCGGAAAGTTAGGGGGGGCGGATGTGAAAGGAAATTGGTTTCTGGGGAAAGGAAACTGTGCAATATCTGTCTCACAGGGCTGTAAGGGAAGGGATAAAGGAGGGAGTGAAAGGAAAAAGGCAGAAAGAGGTGCCATAGTGGAGGGCTCCGCAATAATTTCTGATGTGATTAAGAAGTTTGTGGGGGTATCGTGGCCACTGTCAGGAGGACAGGGTTAATTGGAGAGACATAGGAGAGGCCTTTGTCCTGCAGTGGCCAGTGTCAGGCTGATAATGATGATAATATTGCCACATTAGCAATAAGACATAATATCAAAAGCAAGAACTCAGAGTAATAAGTCATACCTTTTAAAACTTCATTTTTAGATGGTAACTTTTCAAACTCTTAAGTATTGCACTACAGGTAACATGTCGGCATAATGTATGCTGTAGCCTTTGTCACTCAGCACTTCTTGGTAAAAAAAAAAAAAGTAGCAACTGCACGGACTGGATGATTTTCGCCTGACACCTGTCAGTAGTTGTAAGTTGGTAGCACTAGTCTGCATGGTCGGAAATTAGGTCGGTGTAGTGTGGGATCTTGATGTTAGATTTCTGCCGACAAAATGATAGGTGTAGATCTCGCTCTTTTTGTTGTACACTTAGAGACTGATAATGTTTCTGACGGATCTAACAAGCCTGCAAAAATTACCCGCCTTGATGGCTTGGCGGCTTTGGCGTTTCACCACCGATATCGCCACATTATACAGAAAGGGTGGCAAAACAGAGACCTGTGGCTCGCCCAGTTCTACGGATCAGGCGCGAAAAGAGCCCCTGAAATGAGAACATGCATTTTGCACCCGCTCAATAGCCCTGGACATAGTGCAGGAGGCGCCAGCTCACCATTGGCTACCTTCGCAGAGTCATGGGATCAAATGCTGACTGTGGCAGCCTCATTTCGGGGGAAGCTGAACGCAAAAGCATTTCCACAGTGTGCAATGTCAGTGCACATTAGAGAATCTTGGATGATCGGACTTTATCCGGATCCCTGCACTACAACATCCTTCGCAGTCCATATGCGGTTTTAGGATGTTATGCCTCACATATATTGACACCACTCCTCTCTCACTAAAAGGCAGTTAAAAATTAACACTGAACAAAAACAAACAAAACAAGGTCACTATCATTTGAGAGTATTATTAGACTTCTGCAACGAAAGTTTTGCTAGCAGATAGGTACACTTTGAAGTTTCATGCTTCAGTAAATTTACCTCTTGAGCTGCAGATAATTGTCGGGTATCATTCATAGAATCGTGCATAGCTGGGTACCATATTAAAGCCTTTGTTAGTGAAATTGTAAGGACATCCGCATGTCTTAAAGATGAAGAGACCGTGTAAAAGAGCGTGCAGAACTGAGCCAGAAGCCCAGCATGCCACGGCACAGCATAAAACGCAGACAACCCATGTCGCCTGTATCAATCTTGATGAAGCTTGCTGTACCAATGACTGCTCGGTTAGGAGTTTTGCACAACGTTTAACAGCTCAACACTTTTCAGGCGTAAAAGAAAACCGAGGTAGGGATACACCGAGATTGATCACATCCCCAAAACTGTTTCTTTTACAAATATTTGCCCAGAGTTCAGCCGCGATTCACGTTGTAGACAAGGCAGCACACCTGAATTCTGCAAGAAGGAAAGCCATAATTTTCAAGGCTAAACTCATCTAGGATATTGATAGCACACTTGTTCGATTACCACTTGATTTCATAAAGGGGGCATATGGCGGCATGTGCAGTTATGTACAGTTTCTTTGGGAGACTCGTAAGCAGAAGGCCAGCAGACAGCAGCAAGCCAGCAGGAGCAGCCCCGTCGCTGCTTCGCAAAAGTATTGACAGGTGGCGAGCTAGTGCTGGGCTCATGGGCAGGGGGGTGCATTGGCAAGCATATAAAGATTGGGATGATAACAATGTTTATTGGCAGCCACTGCTCATTAGTGACAAGGGGAACACCAGAGGAGGAGGCCCTCTTTAATAATCACTGGAGATGCTAGCCTGGTAATCTAACTGGCAGGCTGCTGCATATGGAATTGATAAAGATGCAGCAAAACACATGCAGTTTGTAAACTGTGGTGAATGTTTTGAAGCAACACATAAGCTTTGACGGATGACATAGATGAGGGCTCCGGATTAATTTAGACCACCTAAGATTCTGACATCGCACAGCACACAGGCGCCCTTTGCGCATTGTCTCCATCGAAACGCAGCTGCTGTGGCCTGTATTTAAACACATTCATACAAATGTCTTGTGCATCCATGTACACACATCATACATGCAAGACCCACGTCCCCAAGGAATTTTAATGGGGCTTTTGTTGCACATCAGGCTGAGGCTCTCCTACCCTAGGGTGCAGGTTCATTGGCCAAGTGGAGTCCTGTCGTTGACCTAATTCAGTTTTCAGTTCTGTGTGTGATGTAAAATGCCTGAAAGTGCAGATTAAAATGTTCAGGGTTTTCTTGTACACCGCATGCCGAGCTTAGTGTTTGCTGGAGTGCCAAATTTTGTAAAGGCAGTAGTGTATGCTACATCAAGGTGAATCTGGTGGAGGTAAGGGCAGTCCAGATGAGATCAGTTCATTGAAGAGGGCTGTATTGATGGTCCAAGTGACACCACCAGGAAGATGCATATCCTTCTGTGCCAACCGTCATTGACAAGGTGTGTGCAGGTAGTGCATGAGTGGGATTATTTAGGTCATTCATGTCTCTTCATGCGGACTAAGTGGTAACCTGGTTTCAGCCATCCTGCACATGCAGAAGGAATGTGTAGAGGCTGTTCTATGTGGCTGTGAATGCAGCTAATGTTGTACTAGTGACCGCCAATAGAAGTGCAGTAAGTGATGCTCGTGAAAGAGGAAAAATTAAATTGGGCTCTGTGGTAGTGAACATGGCAAAAAAAACTCAGTTTCATAAATTTTTTGCTGGATATATGTTGTTTTCTTGGCCAGAATTCTGTACAGAGTTAACATGTTTACTCAGAAGCTAATAAAATGACTTTGTGCATACTGGTAAATATTGTTAATCTACATGTACTATGAACGTGTACAGGTTTGTATGTGTGATCACATTATGGATGTGTTTACTTTATGCGTCTGCTTACTGCCATGATAGCACATACACAATTGCCTTGGCTGTTGTTGTTGTCGGATATTGTTTCCTTCTGTCATGTTAATTCAGTAACACTTAAACATAGTTATTTTTTTGGTGTTGGACAGCTGCATGCAAATATACAGAAAAACTTAATCACTTTGTTTTGGTTTGCTGAACCATTTTTTGAATGTTATTGAACTGATCTTTTTGTGACATGTGGGGTTTTATATCCCAAAACTGCACATGAGCTATGAGAGACTGCATAGTGGAGCTCCAGATTAATTTCTACCATCTGGGGATCTGTGCTGACATTGCACAGCACATGGGTTCTTTGCATTTTGCTTCCACCGAAATGTGGTTGCCATGGCTGGGATTTGGTCTCACATCCTTGGGCTCGGCAACCAAACGCCATAGCCACTAAGCACCATGGTGGGTTGAGCTGATGCTTCTGTTTGGTTACTGTCAAGGTAGTTGTTCCATCAAACTGCAACTAAATATAACTGTCTTTTTTTTTCTTTTAGATTTGGCCTGAAACCACTGATCCGCTAAAATATGTTTATGAAGACATTGCCATTGCAAGCTACTTACTGGTAAGGATTTGTATAAATGTGCCTCGCATGTGTTCACTTTACGTCTGAGATTATGGAAGTTGAGAATGTACTTTAAATTGGGGTGAATTGCTGCTTACAGAGTCTGCTAGTTAAATCTGTTATATTAAAAAAACTCGTATGTTTCATATATAAAGCGATCTTCATGTTAAAACAGATGCGTGTGAGTCACTGATGAACACAGTGTTGTCTTCCCATTACTTGTGCTGGTTTTGAAAAATCATTTGTGCATTCGAGGTACTACTCAGTAATCTGGCAAAGAGCTAATAACCATGATAAATGGTGATTTATGTCTTGGAATGGTTATATCCTATATATTTGCTGTATTGAAATCTTGTGCATGCATGCGATATTTGCAGTCTTGAGTGATGGTGATTAGACGCACCACAGCAACAGCGCATACAGAACAGTAGCATTATTGCAGTGCAGTGTTCAAATAAAAATTCCATGCCATGCCGCAAAACATGTTAATGAATGTTTTTGGCTAATCATTTTCAGTTCATGTTCGTTATCGCTGAAAACTTGCCAGGCTGTGAAATTTTCATGCTGTGAACAAAAATGTAATGGTCTCAGTTTGGTCAGTCAAACTTTTCCTGCTATCTGGCGAGGGTGTTTTTTTTTTTTTTCAGTCAGTCACAGCAGTGTATTGAAAAGTGTAATGCAGTAAAATCTCGGTGATACGAGTCTCACGGCGTTCCGAAAAAATTCGTATCATCCGAAATTTTGTATCAGCCAAACGAACAAAATTCGTATGCAGAAGCATGAAAAATGCATTCACACAGATCTCTTTACGGCTGACGGAATTTATTCACTGTTGTGCGGCCTCAGCTCGCTACTTGCTGTTCGTACTGCGCAATTAGTGATCGCGACTTTGGCGATTTGTGGCCCGGGCACTGGCGCTCACTGTGCGCGGTGTGTACCGGGCGATTAACGATCGTAACTTTGGTCATGTGCAGGCTGCGCACCGCCACTCAATGCACGATCGCGACTTCGGCGATGTGCGGGCCGCGCACCGCTGCTCACTGCGCGCGGCGCATGCCACGTGATTTGCGATCACGACTTTCGCGATGTGCGGGCCGCGCACCGCCGCTCACTGCGCGCGGAGTGCATACTGCGCGATTAGCGATCGCGACTTCGGCGATATGCGGGCAGCGCTTAGTGCTCGAGGGTGTGGCCGCGGCTCGCACGTTCGTAGCATTTGTAGAGGCGAGGGAGATAGTTCAGAACGTCCGAAATTCCGCACATCATACACAATGCACTCTGGCCAAGGAATTTCCCGCATTCGTATCATCGCGAAATTCATATCAACTGGGTTCGTATCACCGAGATTCTACTGTGGCATGTTCTTATGTTCTTCCTTGGGTTCTTATGTTTATGTTATGATAACTTATGTTCTTCCCAGGCCTTCTGGGATCAGGCAAAGCAGCAGGGATGTGACAAGCCTCCCACATTCATTGATGTTGGTTGTGGTAATGGGCTCCTGGTTTTTCTGCTCACAGCTGAAGGGGTGAGGTTTGCTGACTGATTGACTTGTTGGTTGGTTGGTTGATTCGTTGGCTGGAATGCCCTGCACTACTCTCGAAAGTACATCTGTCTATGCAGCGTGGTTGCAGCAGACCTGGACCACGAAAAAGAAACTGTAGTCGGATACAACTTAAGTCTGCAGTGAAGCTCTGCCCACGTTCAGGACCACCATACTGATTTCCTCCATGACAAAAAAGTAGTCCGTTATTAAAACTTTTCTTGTTACCTAAACACGAAGCTAATTACAAGAAAAAAAAATTATAACTTCTAGAATTTTCAAACCTGGCTTGTTTAATATAATCAAACATTAAAATATTGATTTCGGTTACAATCATATTTAGTTAGCGGAATAACACACTACATCGCAAACTGTGGCCCAGTGTTATTAACTGCTGGTTTTTTTTTTTTAAGTTGTATCCAACTCTAGCACGAGATTGAAAATGGCTGGAATGCTTGAGAACAGCGACAAACTGATGTCTCTGAGAAGAGATAACTAATAACTATGGTCCTGGCATTTTCAGGTGAACCTGAGCAATTCTAAAGACATTCTCTAATAAAATGTTTCTCAGAGTTATCTGAAAAGCTTTGATTCTTTGCAATGTCTGGTATGGAAATACGAGCAGATGTCCCTGTCTCCTAGTTTTGGAAACACTTTCTTTCAAGGGTTTTTGACAGAAGGGCAGAAGAATAGGCTGGAAATGTAACCTTGTAAACAGTACAGAAAAAATAGAGCATGGTGGGGCCTTTCTTGAAGTAACCGTGGAAAGGATGGGAATGAAGTGACGAGAAAGAGCGCAACACAGTGCTCTCCATGGGCTCATCCATGCCGTCGGTTGAAATTACTGGTATCCGAATGCAGTAGCAGGGCACCTCTGCCAAGTCATTTTGTTCCATTGTCACGCTGTACAAAGTACTCACTAATCACTTTAGAAAAAGTATTTGCTTCATTGCCTGAATAAAGTAATACATTGATCAGAATTAGATATAGTAAAAGGTCTCAGTTCCAGTGACCTGCTACAACTCCTGCATTATGTTGCTATAAGCACAAGTGCTTCTGAGTTTTCAGATGTGAAATGCATTGCAGAAAAAAGTAATGAAACAGAATAATGAAATGGCATTTCTTTTTGTGAGTATTTTAATCACCTGCTGTTGCTCCATTGGTGCCAGAGCTAAGAAGATCTATTTTCTTGTGCAGTATGATGGCATTGGTGTTGACGTGAGGAAGCGGAAAATCTGGGACCTTTTTGGAAGTGGTACGAAATTGATGGTAAATATGCATTTGTTATATTGAAAATGTTGGAAATTTTGTAATACCTTTAATATCTGTTGCATAAAACATCTCGAAACAGCCAAGAAAAACACTGATTATTGCCATGAGCTTAAAGCGACACTGAGGGGAAATTGATGTTTGCTTGTATCAATATAATACCAGCTCCTGATCACAAAAATGCCACTCTTACTGAAAACAGAGCTCTTGTAAGGTAGAAAATAACAAGAACCAAAATACAGGTATATCGCCACCACAGGCCAATCTAGCAAGCACAAGCGTGATGACGTCATAGGACAAGAGGCATCACCTTGGAGGAATTTTTCTTCCTCCATGGAGGCCACGAATATCTGAGGCTGACAAAGTTCAGTATTGAAGTATTGAAGTAAGCTTTGTTCTGAAACCGATAGTGCACTTTTATCACACAAGGAAGACAGACAAAAGACAACCTGAATATTGGAAGCAAAGAAAACCGATGCTTGGTGGCGCCACAGGCAGCCAGGAGAGTTTTGGTTTGTTATGGCGCTTCGCGTCTATGAGCTTTGCGTGCCCCATGGTTTTGTTTTTGATTCGCCTCGATTTACAAGCACTGAACAACAGAGGAACTCCAAGTGCTGCTTCAAGTGCTAGCTAACCTTTGAAGGAGCCTGTTAAGGCTGGTCAGATGATCGCCACGGTCACTAAAAAACTATGATGGCACGATGGTCGGTGATCGTACAAGGCAGTTAGCAGTATAAAGAGCACTTTTCCTCTCCTTCCCCTCTTCATAGGCACGTGTGCACACTGCCTATAAAAGCGGCACTGAATCTAATAAACACCAGTTGATAGTTTGCGCTCTTTCAGTCTCCCTCGTGCTTTTTCCTGTGTGTGTCTTTTGTGCGCAATTCGTACCTACAAAAGAGCACTTGTGTCTTCGTATACTCACCTGGCGAATCGTTCCCGGCTGTGCCAGTCAACTTCAAACTACTTAATGGAAATCGTTTGTTATGGACGGGAGACAAGATACAAGGCAGTTAAGAAAAAGATTTGGAACCTGCAGAGACCGTGACTCCACTCTCCTCCAACTCGTTTGTTTGTGGCTCCATTCAATAGCTTCGGCAGTTGGGCGGAGCTGTTCTATTCGAGCTCTCGGCTAATTTAATCCATTCACAGTACACATCTGAAGGTACATGCAAGTGGGCGAGAGAGCCCGATCGAGTGGACCCCGTACCGCCGGAAATGCGTGAAACCGTTGAAGCGTCGTGTGTCGGCTTTACTTTCAAGTCGCCAACTTTTAACGCGAGGGCCCTTGAGCACCCATTCGTTTTTTGTGGCAAAAAAATAAATAAACAACCTGGCCCTTGCAATTGTGGGAAACCTCCTCGACGCCGCCAGCTGCACCGTGCAACAGCGCCGTTCAAGGAATCACAATCCATTGGCCCCAAAGCCCCAACCAGGCTCCGATTGGCGTGATGCACCGACCTTGTCCTCGCCCCTCACGACTCCCCGTACTGGGGTTACATTAAGTTAGCAACAGCTGCTCGCTGAGGAAGTGGGAAACGACCCACCGGCGCCTAACCTAACCGTGCTCCCTCAAAAGGGCCGCACGCTCTGTGGGGCTGAGGTCGCTGAAATGCAAGCCGGAGTTTTTGCGAGAACTTCGTTGTCGTGTTCGGGAACGGGATCCATCGTAACGCTGGCAAGACGCCGGCGCAAACGTAAACGAAGCGTCGGTAGTGACCCCCAATCGATTCCTTCAGTGCGCGGCGGCGGTAGCTTTAATTTCGGCTGCTGCTAGACTGCACCACTAGCTGCCAGAAATCACGGAGTCTGCGTTTACGTCACGTTTATGTCACTCCGTCCTATGACGTCATACTAGTGCGCTGTGATGTCATAAGAGGGCGCCGAGTTTGAATCGGAGCGACGGGAAAAACTTTTTTAACTTCGAATTCAAATTCCTTTCAAATAAATACATCTTTCACTCCCAGACAAGCGGCAACAAAGCCATGAAACGCTGAACTATCATATTTTGCTAACAAAAAAAATTGATAGAGTTCTCCTCACTGTCCCTTTAATGTTAATGATTGCTGTGTTTTATTTCTCAGAATTTATGTGCAAAATGGAATGTAAAACATTAATGTTCTTTGCATATGAGGATGCGTAACGAAACATATAACCGCTTAAAGTAAATCGCAGAAAAAACTGTGCCGAGAGCATTGCGGGGTTGCATGTGATTTTCAGTGTGGTATGATGGTACCTCATTAAAGGTACCAAATAATTAGTTACTGTTGAGCAAGTGTTATTAATGCTTACCAGTGGCTGATAGAAAGCATGTGCATATAAGACAACCAACCATCTATACTTCACACTATATTCAGTATTGAAAACTAAACATTTTGACAGATTTGCCTGTCTGGTTGGGTTTGAAGACTTATAATAAACTGCACATCTCCAACCAAAATTTTAACTTTAACCCAACGTTTCGAAGCCGACTCGGCTCCTTCAGCAGGGGTGACTGAGGGCAGTAGCTAGCGTCTTTTAAGTATGGAGGGGAGGGGGGGGGGGGGGGGTAGAAAGTCGCCACTCAGCACCTCCCTGCAGTGCGCCAGCGTGACTAACAGCCTAAACCCCCCCTCCCCCGCGCCATTCGCGACACAGATGTTCTCTTCCCCCCCCCCCCCCCCCCCCCCCCCCCCCCCCCCCCCCCCCCCCCTCCGCTCCCCTCCATACTTAAAAGACGCTAGCTACTGCCCTCAGTCACTCCTGATAAATGAGCCGAGTCGGCTTCGAAACGTTGGGTTAAAGTTAAAATTTTGGTTCGAGATGTGCAGTTTATTATAAATATATTCAGTATTGACTGCAGTGTCAAGCATCTTGCAATTTTCGTAGAATTTTACTTGTTTATCGCATTTTCGTGCACCAGATCCGTCAATACATAATACTGTAAATTATGTAATTTTGCACTTTGTATGTTTGAGTGCTTGCTGTAGTGCACTAGTGCTTGGATTGTGTGACCTCTCAGTGCTGTGCAAAGTAGTTGTGCAGATATGGTTTCAACATTCATGCTTCATGAACCCCCTCCAGATGTGCTCATCTGCATTCTGGGACTCGCATCGGTATTGGAAAAAGCAGAGAAGTTGATGTGTGTGTGGTTAGGCTAGTAGTAAGACAGTGAAAGGAGTGCTAAGAGCTTTACAAATGTCAAAACTCTACTCCAGTCCCTGTGTGAACCTGCTAGGTGCCACTGAGCAACCCGTGAGCGTACTTCAGCATGTTTTCAAATGTCCCTGGTCATTCCAACTTCAACAGCAATCTTGCCTCTTGTGTTGGGTGCTGTTATTTTTACTGCTTTTTCAGGCAGGCATGCCTTGAACGGCTGCATCTGTGATTTGTCCAAACATGTCCAAATGTAGGCATGGTTTATATCATTGAAAAGTACGTAAGCAGAACATTCAGTATTGTATAATATATAAGTATTGTATCAGTCCAGTAAAGTTGTATGATATGCAAGCAGTTTGAAAATCACTAGAGGAGCAATCTGTTAAATGTAGTGACAGGTGCTGTCGTGCCATTTGGCAAGAGATGGTCCGCGTTCCACCAGTAAGGGTTGGTGTCATGCTGGAAGGGAAAACAGGCCGTATGGTGCTTATACTAAAGATAGTGGTGCATTGCATTTGTTGTGGTTACATACCACAGCACAGAGAGTCGAAGACACACCAAGGCCCCATTTAGGGCATACCTGTTGCTGTTTTGTTCAAAGTTGTCAATCATGCACTGCAGGTGTTCATATTTTTCACTGACGAAGGAAAATGTCATCGACTTCTACAGCTGGATAAAGTAATGCTGATGCTCTGTGGCCTTTCTCTGTACAGGAAGAGCCTATCACTCCAGAGACACGTTTTCCGGAATACAGCTGGTGGATTGGAAACCATTCAGACGAGCTGACTCCCTGGATTCCATACTTGGCATCAAGGTAATGATGGACATTGCACTACCTCAGTTGAGTGTTTTAATCAAAGTTTCATTTGAATGGAATAAAAGGAAACTGAAGCGTCAGCTTAATCATAAAGCAGCTAGATGCTCCTCAGAGTGTAATGCAGACTGTTGGTTGAGTTGTTGAGTGATCATTTCAAGGAAAACTGAAAAACAGGCAGGACGAGGTAGAAAAAAAAAAAAACATGAGTGAAATGTTCACTGTGTTTTCTCTCGCCTGTGTTCTGTCTGTTTTGTGCAACGTTTTCCTTGAAATCAGAGTGTAAGCACAAGCTGCCGCTGTAGCGTTTGGCTGCTGACAAAAAAGACGTGAGTTCGATCCTAGCTGCGATGGTCGAATTTCGATGGAGGCGAAATTCTAGAGGTCCGTGTACTATGCGATGTCAGTGCACGTTAAAGAACCCCAGGGGTGGTATTACGGATTGCTTTCAAAAACAGTCTCAATTTTGAGATCGTGACGTCAAAATGACGACACAGCGAGATGCCGACCGCGGAATCAGCCAATTAGCAGCAAGGTTGCGGTGGCTATTAGCAGGGCTCCGCCCCGGAACCATTTATTCGCATGACAAGGGACCGTAATCTAATGTTTTGTTGTAAAGACGCAGTGAGTAAAACTATTAATGTTTTATTTTGCTAAGAAACTGTATTTAAAACTCAACAGCACCAAGCAAAACAAGCAGTGTTTTCAGTTTTTCAATTAAGTTTGCTGTTCAGTCACTTTTGTTGCCGCGAAGGTGTGCTGTCAGCGGTAAAGCGTGAACATGTTAGTCTAAAAATAATCAGAAACGCAATGAATAAAACAAATAATGTTTTATTTCGGTAATAAACTGTGTTGAAAACTCAACAACACGAAGGAAAATTAGAAGCATTCTCAGTTTTGCAATTAAATTTGCTGTAGGGTAACTTCTCTTGCCATGAGGGCGCACTGGCAGTGGTATAACGTGAACACGGCGGCCTGCAAGAAAACAGCTGATTCCAAGGCTAGTTCCTGTTTTTTTGCGTGTCGTCTAAAATCAAGGTACCTTGCGGATGTCTTAAGTGCGCGGAAAAATCTGATTGAAGGCAGTGAATGCTACGGGTCTGCCGAGATCAACATACAAGCAGTGCTCGGCTCGAAAATCAACGAAGACAACTTTAGTCTGTGTTCTCGGTCGGCACCTATCGATGACTGAGTGACGTGTTGTTCTGTTTATTTTCTTTAGAAAATACGAGAAAACGGTGAATCATCACACAGAAGCTACTGCCGACAGACGGGAGCAGACAGGTGCAGCTGCTGGTAGCTTGCAATCTCGGTGCGGGAAATGAGAGCCTGCCTCTGTGGCAGATATCACTCTTCTGCCTCGTAACTAAGTGATGCCGCCCACATTGGGCTAAGCACTTGATGTTCCGTTGGTATTTTTGTAGCTCCATTCGGTTGATGTTCAGTTGTTGTGGTAGTTTTTTTTCCTGTGCAAGATGCAGAAATTGTGATGTTTATGCTCCACTTAGTTTGTTTAGAGAGAAAGGAAGCACTTGATTTGATAACTTTGCTATTCTCACCGAGAAGAGAACGAGCTTGTTCCATTAACGTTATTTGGTGATCTTGTAGTAGATCCACGGTCAACCAGGGAAGAAGCAGTTTGCTTGTATGGCTTGTGTAGAGGCTAATTGCAACTGGGCAGAAAGTTGAACAAGTTTGTTCATATTCGCTGGTGCACAGCGCTTGAATAATTGCATATGAATAATTGCATATGATCCGGGGCAGTGAGGTAGGTAGGACAGGGCAGTGATGTCTAATATGTTATTGTATTTTGCTCAGCAGGTGGAGGGATGTTGGCATAGCTGAGTTTGGTGAGGGCAGTGTTTGAAGGGCTTTAAATACTTAGCATAGCTTCTAACATGCACTTCCTTTCAGGTTGGAAGACCACTTAGGTTTCTTTTTTTAAATTATGGTCCAGCTTATTTTGAGGCACCCTGTATACAGGCCGCTCCAGTTAGAAAGGGAACAACCAGTTGAAAATGACTTGGATATTAAATACCTAGACGAAAATTAGCTTGAAAGCAGTTGCACTTGTCACACGTATTATGCGATAGCATAAGGAGCTTGTCCGGCCATTCGGCATTGTCACTGTCTCGTGTCATCATGGACAAGACTTCATAGCCTTGTGTTATCACAAACCAAGCTATGTGTCAGTTATGGGGCAATAACCGAGTGCTCGAAATTTTTCATAATGGAGCTGCCTGTATATTCTTAGAGCTGTAGAGCATTTCCAGTAACGGTGTTGCATAATTTGTGATTGTAAACTAACCTCTACTCACACACCATCTCCTTGATGATGTGTCTGTGATGTTTACACATCTTTGTCTATCACAGAAGATGTTCTAGTCATTCAGCAGTCATTGTAGCCACTGCACCTTACAATATTTATTATGCATTGTTGTACAGTGGTCTCCTTGCAGTAGGTACAGCTTTTAGCACAGAGCGAAACCCCTAGCCACATACCATTAAGCTAAAAGCTTAGCTTTGGTATTTACACATCTTATATGTGCCAAAATGTTTTCTAGTCCTGAAAATGCATTAGGTACACTGTACTATGCAGTATTTATTGTACAGGTAGCCTCTGTATGAAAGAAAACAGGCACTTTGAACTCAATTTTTCAAATTTTTTTTCTTAACTGCACTCGGAAATGCCATATGGTAATTGTACATCAAGGTAAAGTATGCTTGTATGTACACTGCCTTTTCTACAATAGAAACACTCGTGTCAAATGCTGTGCCTAAAAAAATAAACGTGCTTACTGAACGTATGATGGACTAAAAAACAGCTTTGGTGTTGCTTTTTGATTCCAACAAGCCTCACAAATATTTCGTACCTTATTCCAGCACTACACTTTTGGTTCATGCATGTTCATCACACAGGTAATGACCACAGGCACTCCACCAAGCTGGAAAGAGATAGCAGAGAAGGGGCAGGTAGGCTGACATAAGCATTGACCAAAGAGAGTTCAAAATGATGCTTTTCACAAATTGGGCGAGCTGCTTCAACACCTTTTCTGCCTTCAGGAAGAGACTGTGCAACACGCTGCTGGGGGACTGGGAGGTATACTAGCAAACGCGCTGAAAATGAAGTGGCAGCTGGTGGGGGCACTTGTTTGTCACTGCACGCTTCTGGCTGCACACAGGTTGGCCAAGGGCACAACCACATCACACATTTGCTCACACACTTGTAGATGTGTGTTGTGCGCTGACACAAGGCAATGACAGTGGCAACAGGAACAGTGGCATATATGACTCTCCACGCCAGCGTGGTGAGTTGTCTCTGGACGCTAGATTTTCCATCGCAACTGTCGCTGCACCATCCTTAGGTACGCCTGCCTCCGGAGACAGGTCGTCCTACAGAGGCTGAAAATACAGTAGTGCATTGCTCTCCCCTGGAGGTAGGTGAGGAGGGATCCTGTCTCTACGAGGTAGCCACCATTTAGAGGTGGCCCATTGTTACCTGGGTCAGTGGCAGTGTCCCTGGCACCCTCTGGTGATATGGACACATCCAAACGTAGGCTGTGAAGTGCAGCACGTGCAGTGATGATGCGCACTGTCCACTCCCACTGGCAGTGGTGCATCCGGTGCCCTTGAAAGTACCGGAAGCTGCTCTTCAACGCACCAATACAGTGCTCAGCCACAAATTGTGTGAAAGCATGTGGCGTGTTGTACAGGCCTTCTGCTGAATTGGGTCTGTGATGCCACGCAACTGGTGCAAGCAGCCATGGCTCCAGTGGGTAGACATAGTCTAACAAAAACATAACAAACGGCATAACAAAAGATAACAAAGCGGCATAACGGCATAACAAAAAATGACGCTGCTAAGCATGTTCTTTCTCGGTGATCTCAACAGCCTTACAGGACGATCTGCTATACAATAGAAGACTCGTGCCAAGTAGCCCACATCCGGGCTTTGCTGAATATGACATTCAAGAGCATAGAGACACGCAAGATTGAGATGTATAAGTGAGCACTACCGTAAGGCCACTCTTTTATATCACCATATTCATATAAATGATGCGCTATGATTGCCTACACAACACAAGCGCTATCAGGTGCATTTTGCTTTGGTTTCTTCAACAGGAAACGCTATGTATTTCAACAGTGTAATATGTGTCCTGTGTGTTTGCTGCAATTATAATTACCAAAAGGGTGGCAATACACTGTATCATACTGTAACGTGTCTGCATTTGTGTAACTAGCCAGACTCATTCTTGTAGCTCTAGCAGAGCGGGGTAAATGCATAGTGCTGGAGCTCATTATATGTGACTGAGTTCGCCCGACGGTTGACACGGCTCTTTTACTGCTTACCCAGAAAAAACTCACCGTCGTCCAGCAGGCCTTTCTCTGCCTTGGAGTGCTACCAGACGAACGCGTCGTGGAAGGCTGCGGGTCTGCGCGTGTTCACGGCCAGATTGCACATGCTCGCGCCACAGATCTGAGAAAAAACACGCACAGCACGAACCTACTCTAGCTGCCGAGGCCCGCACTTGTAGCTGAGCTCATGCGATCAAAAAGAGTGGCCGAGTATACTCACTATCACGTTTGCAGCGTAGAACCGCTTGCGGCTTGTTCGCAGCACTGCCCCCCAGACTCCTTGATAGTGATGAGTGCCCAATCAACACGCCCGACGACACCGGGGATGCTGCCACAGCGAAAGTTTAGGCAAAGGAAGCCCTCCTTCACTGCCACCTTCTCCTCGGGTCTCCTCAAAAAGCGAACACACCCCTTCTGCGACCCAACGTTGACATTGGTCTCCACTACCCGGCGCAAACACTTATTCAGAGTCGATTGGGCTGCGCCGTCGTTTTCTTCATTTCCAACGGCGCCTTGAAACCCACGGGTCGCGAAGAAGCGCAGCGCGCACAGCACCTGCCGCTCCACTGACAGCGCACTCACCCGTGCACCTCCCACTTCAACGGCGAGTTCATCGCACAGCCACTGCGCAGTGTCCTTCTTAAGTCGAAGCGTCGAAATAACTCGTCCCGTGCGTCAAAGTTGTCTTCATGCACCCTCCTACACCGTTGCTCGCGCGGTCACCCGCATATACGACGATGTAAACAGCCGCCATTTTCTGTCTCAAACGCTTTGAGACTACATTTTTCAGTCTCAAAAAATGTCCCAATCTTCCCGCATAATTAGGTGGGCAACGTCAACTTTTCTGGGCCGTTTACGACGTCAGTCAGTGACGCAAAAAATCAAAATGGCCACCGTCCACGGCCGATTAATAGGAAAGGGGCAAATGAGGCTGTTTTAGCGACAGTTTTGATTGAGAGGGATCCCTAATTCCACCACAGGTGGTCAAAATTTCCATAGCTCTTCACTACGGTGTCCCTCATAGCCCGAGTTGCTTTGGGACGTTAAACCCCCATAAGCCATAAACCAGAGTTGAAGAGGGGAAGTTGGTATATATATTAGAATTTTATTTTTGGCGTGACTCCAGCATTGCATTTTGTCACTAATTTTAATAACATGAGGTTTCTGATTGGATAATCAGAGCTAGGACTGAAATGCTGAGCGAACGGCTGCTTGAGACGATGGACAAACATTGGATTCGTGTCTATGCATTGGTGTCATTTGGATTTACAGTTAAACCTCACTATAATAAAATGTTTATAACAGAATATTTGTTATAACGAAGGAATAGGCATTCCTCTTGGAAGCTCCTATGGGAGTCACATATTGGATAGTATCTCATTTTCACGAATTGAAGTTCTGCTACCGTCGGGATATAACAAGCCTCCAAGGAGCCCCACTGGCCATTTCGCACTCACTATGCAGATCTTTAACTGTGTCCGACTCTTCCGTCCTGATTGGATATGGATAACTGCAGTTTCCTCAATCTCGAGTAGGTCTCGCTATAGCGAGACCTACGGCGAGCACACTCTCTTTCTCTGGTTCCATGAGTGGGCAGTTTAGTTCCCGCTTTTGCAGAAATGTCGTATGGTAAAAGCCGTTTTGGTTTGGTTTTGGTTTATGGGGGTTTAACGCCCCAAAGCGACTTAGGCTATGGGGAACACTTTTGTGAAGGTCTCCGGAAGTTTAGACCGCCTGAGGTTCTTTAACGTGATGTCACTTCTCATACAGCATTTTTTTTCTTCAAAGGATTGTGAAGTTGCTGAGAATAGTGTCTTTTATATTTCTCTTGTCTCAATCTTTTATTGACTTGAGGATATCAAACAGTTTCCTTCAGCAGTTTGCTAGAATGAAGTTCTTGGGTGAACATATTTTTGCAGCAAGCGAAGGTGCCTGACTTAGCCTCTCCTCATTGTTTGTTACATGGTGAAAACAAAGAAGCATAATGTTCAAGCAGAAATTCAATGAAAAACAGTGTTGGTCCACTCACACTTGCTGTTCAGAAGACAAATTCAGAGGCCCCATTTCCAAAGGAGCGGCGCTGGCCTAGTCTGACAGAAACAACCAACCTTGGTTTCATTTTAGTGTTGTTTGGTTCAGTTGAAAAAGCAGGCTGTTTTGATTAGTGAGGAGCTTGAAAAGTGCATGCATTAGGCACCAGTCCGTGTTGTTAGTATCGGTTTGTTCATTGGAAGCCTGAAGTCACTGGAACTGCAAAAATATTCAAATTGAGCGGTTTTTTAATTAACCTAGCACAGCAAAATAAAAAAATAGGACCTAGGCAAACAATTTTCTTGATGGAACATGCCACATTTGTCGTGAGAACTTTGCGATTACCATATAATGCCACATTGGCCAGAAAAGATCACTGTTGCAAAATAGTTGAAATAGCTTGCCACACATCTGTATACCAATCATTGTTTTTCCCACATACAATAAAGCAATGGAACCGGCTATCAGAATATATCATTTCTGCCACAGACGACACTTTTCCACTTCTGCTCATGCTGCAACTATGATGTCCGGAGGGAAAACTGTATTCCTGTGTGTATTTTATTTCTTCTTTACTTCTTATAGGCATCTACTACATATACTGCTGGCAGGTTAAGTGTGTTCGTACCTACCAATCACATATTTTTGCTACAGCTTTTCATTTTTCATATCTTGTCCTCTTTTGCTTTGATGATTTGCCATACTTTGACGTTTTTTCCTTGACAATTGTACCATTGTTTTGCATGATCACATCTCAATTTTTTTTCTAAAAAACACAGTGTAGCTACAAGAATAAAGAAATAAATAAAGGATCACAGGGTCAGCAGTCGGAAGCAAATTGGCATCAAAAGCGAAAGAATGGTACTTGTGCAGCCCAACTGACTAGTGGCAAACCTAACTGCAAATGGTCCTCTAGTTTTGGATTCCACTGCGATGCACTAACCGGATGCTATCAAAATTTGCTATTGCATAACATGCCGCTCGTACATGGAAGCGACCGCCAGCGCAAACAAGGGAAGTAGATGATGCGCAGTCTGAATTTTGTTTTTAACGCATGGAGCCCCATGTGTCCTGCCAGGGACGGCCACCAGCAGGGAGCGCGTACTACCTGCCGTTCATCCTAAACTGCCTTTGAACCCACAGATAGGTCGGCAGCAACCTAACCTCCTAAACACTGCACACCACACACAAAAAAAACAGCGCAAGCTGTCGTTGCGCGCAGTCAACATGTCATCGGCATGGACCAAGAATGGTTGCGTTGTGGGACAGGCATTGATGCGCCAAGCGTGGGTGGGGCTTCAATGCCAGCGCCTCCGCTGGCGCTGCCTTAACCACGGCTGGGCTGAAGCGGAGGGGCGAGCACACACACCACTGCCTTCAGCGGTTCGCAAGCCTACCATGGACTGGTTTTGTATTTGAGGTACAGGTGCACTTTGTATATCAAGCATCGTCATTGTTCGTGGCTCCGAAGGGCCGTTGCTTCACCGGCTTGCAGCAAATCTGGGATCGGGCATTCTCGCATGGTATTCAAGATCTTCGAATTAATTGGGCTGGTGTAGGCTGTTGTTTTGAATTATCTGTTAAAATTTACCCTGGAAATCATGGGACCGAAAAAAATTCTTCAAATTATCCGGGATTTCGAATTATCGAGGTTTTGATGTATTTGCTGCCCATATGTTGTGTAATTCCATTTCATGCCATCGCAAGAATAAGGAGTTTGGTGACGTCTGCCTCAGGTATTTTTATGACTAAGTAAAATGCACACCAATGTCAGAAATTTCATGTTGGTGTCAGTATGGTAAGTGGCATGCAATTTATGCCTGCCACCATCTGCTGCTTGCCAAACGCAGGTCAAGGCCAGATGCACGAGTCTTCCTGCTTCCGTGCTGCCCATTTACCTTCCATGGAAAGTACCAGCGGCAGCATGGTGGCATGAGCCAGTACCAGTCATACCTGCTGTTCCTGCAGGGCCTCTGCCAAGACCTTGGCTTTGACGTTGTCTTGGATAGGCTGCGCATCCCTTCCACTAAGAGGGTGAGGGATTTTCAATGGACACCGTCACTGTTTTAAAGTGCAGTAAACTCTTGCTAATGCAAAGGCGTAAAAAAATGGTGAAAAATATGAAAGTAAATCGAGTTCTGAGAGAAATGAAGCACCAAAATCTTTAGTGTGGTGATCTTGCATTGTCGAAATTTAAGCCTGCTAGCTAGCTTTACTTTGGAATGAAAACTACTACACAAACCACTGACTTAACATATTCACTACGCTGTAGGTCACCTGTGTGTCATATTATGTATTCATACTGTGCGGCCATGAATGCTGAGTTGCGCGATGAAGCTGTGGGATTGATCAGGTTTTTCAAAAACCTGCAAAAAGCATACAGGTCAGGTCAGGTCACTGTTACCATCTGTTGGCGGTTCCAAGTACAGTAATCTCTCGTTATAACGAAGTCAGCAAGACGGCGAAAAAATTCGTTATAAGCGACCACCCGAGAAAATCTAAAGCAGTCAAGCTTTAATTGCACCGCAATGGCGAGGAAGTCAAAATACAATGCATTCAGTGCAGCAAAACTTTATTCAGCTGTATAAAAGGCAGTGAGCTGTGGCTGTTTCAAGTTCTTACCGGGCACGTGCTACCCCTGCTCTAATCTGACCAAGCATTGCACGAGGGCGCGGTCAACGCCCATGCATTCAACCTTCGGGGTGTTTCGAATCACGAAGGCAGCGGCCGCTTTTATGGAGGCATTTCGGGGTATTTCGAAGGCAGTGGCCGCTTTCATGGTTGGGGGGAGGGGGGTCACGCAAAATGCCCTGGCTCGAGTTTGAGGTTGTGTTGGTTGTGCTAAAAAAACTATTAGCCGCTCATTGTGGGTACGCAGCGCGATCGTTAAAACTGAACGGTTTTGTAGTAGGGGCTTCGCATGATTGCTGGGCAGTTTTTCTCCCGAGGCGTGCAGCTGTGAAGTTTGCAATTGAGTTTTTCGGCGCACCGTTGTCAGCGACACTGTGCTAATTCTACAGTTCGAGTGTCGGTGCTCGTGCAGCGTTGCATCCGTGCCGTTGACAGATGCCTAGGAACAAAATTCAATGGCCCTGCCACGCATTTAGACCGTTCGTTCAGTCGGATGGCGCCAATTGAGCTTGACCGGCTCAAAAAAATCGCTGGGGAAACACCGTGGTTGCGTTGACCCGCCATGTTGACAGCCTGACTCGCCGCTGGCGACGCTCGGATTTCTCGTGTTTTCGGCAAGTTATCGGTCGATTTGCACCGTCAAAAGTGCAACGAAGCTAGGGGTGGTGTTTTATTGCGATGCAGGCCGATTATGGCGAGCGGCAAGCAAATCTCTTGACCGGCTTCCCCAAAGTCGTTTTCGCGATTTGTTAGCGTAGCTCCTCGCGTCGAACACGGCAAAGGGCGTGCGACCAGCAGTCGCTTGCGACCAGGCAGCAGCTCGACAACACCGTTGTTCACGCTTGCAAGCGCGACCAGCAGGTCGCCTTTTTGTTTGAAGCGACAACTGTCGGGAATGACGTTGTTCACACACTTTGGAGACTGTCGTCTGCTTTGGCCGATGTGAAACGGTTGGGCTTAGCGACGACCACGGCAGACAGGGAGCAGCTCAGTTCCTTGCCAAAAGCTCACCTCGCTCGCGACTCGCAAATGTGAATGAGCTCATAATCGGAGGGACACTTCTTTTGTGCTTTTTGGCATGTTTCAGTGCCAGAAGTGTTCTTTAGGGCAGTAAAACTTTGCTCATCGAGCGCACCCCATGGAATGCTTGATACTCGTTACTAGGCAGGTCATCGGTCGTAGGTTTGGTACTTTTGTGGCCCGCTCTGTGCCTGCATAAGGCTAATTCGTCGGCGGTATTAATCTGACACTGCATGCGCAAATGGGTCGCCGCCGCGGCAGCGATGCCTCCGCTTGCCACTTCGCTCTAAGCGAGTCAAGCTGTTTGTGCGCTTCGAGTAATACGGCTTAAAATGCATGGGTTTGGGTCGGTACCGGAAGAAATTTCGAATAAAACGATATTTCGAGTAAAGAGATTTCGTTATAGCGAGGGATTACTGTCGTTGGCTTCACCGGTGGCTCACGAATCGGTCACGCCACACCAAAGGAAAGTTAAAGGTGGCTCACCTGTACGCCACGATGCACACAGACAAGGGCTTCTAAAATCGCTGCTGCACTTGGCGTGTTCATTGTGAAAAAGGAGTTTCGTGTATGGGCATGGCAGTGCTGCAAATACTATAGCTTATTACAAAGAAGAGTGCATGAGCTTTCATTGTGATTCCACTTAAAGCACAATGATGGCAGTGATCGTGGCAGGCCGGGTGCCCGCTGCTGCATAGATAGACAGCGAGGCACCCTCAGAGTGCTCGGAAGTTAGAGGAAAAGTGAGAACTGGTAGCAAAAGATTTACGTTTACTCTTGTTGTGTAAATAAAGTAATTGAGAGCTAGTGTAAACTTGGTCACATTTTATCTTTTGATATCTGCCCCATTCATTCCTTCCTTCATGGTACGGTCCAGGTGTCCACTTGCTGCCGCGCCTTTCTTTGTACTAACTGCTTATAACGCCTACACAAATGCATGCTCTCTATGGTCTTGGCAGAGCGAGAATGCCTCGAGCTGTGCTATGAATCAAGAGTGGAGTGTGACCGGCGCGGACAGGCGACGATTCTATTTCAGAGTTTTCGGCATTAAAGAGCATCGCGTAAGCATTGTAAATTCTATTATATGGGTGGTTACTTTACCTGCACGCGAACGCTTGATTGTCCTCTTGCTGTGAGCGGCCACAGTGCACATTGGAGCGACCTGAGCCACTATCCAGTAGTGCACAGGAATGGGACATCCCACCAGTAACGAAAAGATGAAGTAAAGAAAGCCTTAGGAGCAATGCAAACGGGGAAAGCAGCTGGTGAAGATTAGTTAACAGCAGATCTGTTGAAGGATGGTGGGGAGATTGTGCTATAAAAATTAGCCACCCTGTATACGCAATGCCTTATGACCTCGAGCGTACCAGAAGCTTGGAAGAACACTAACATTATCTTAATTCATAAAAAAGGAGACGTCAAAGACTTGAAAAATTGCAGACCGAACAGCTTACTGCCGGTTGTCTATAAGGTATTTACTAAGCTAATCGCAAATAGAGTCAGGACAACATTATACTTCAATCCACCAAATGATCAGGCAAGCTTTCATAAAGGATGTTTCGGATTCTTTGTCGTTCTTTTATTGTTGTAAACTGCCCTTCCCCTCTGAAAGATACCCTGTAGCCTGAGGATATCATCAATAAATAAATACTTGCTGCTTTTTGCAATTACCTTCCTGCTGCAAAACTTTTACATTATTTCCGTGTAACTAGTATGTGTACATGCCTTACCAACTGATACATCCCTTTTGAGGGCACTTTAGATGAACAAGTGTGTATAGCCCTTTGAAGTTTGTGTTAGAGGCTCTTTCATAGCATGGCCGGAGCCATTTGCACTCCTCCAGCTAGTAACCATTGATTCTTCCAGGTGGAAGAGTAAACAGTGTGTTTTTTCTGGAACAACCCATTCAACCTCTGTTGTCAGTTCTCTTTTGTGTTTGTGGTCTGGAACTGCCGATTACTATTGGAGCTGTGTACTCTGTTTGATTTAATTTTCCACAGATTTGCCTCGTCTGCTCACCAGCAGTGCAGAGTGATCCATACGCTGCTGCAAAAACTGCTGGAAACATCCAGGGCTTCATCCCGAGCTGCATCGACTCTCAGCAGGAGCCACAACAGAGACAAGAGCACAAGCCACCACACGTGGATAAGTTTGAACCACGGGCAAAGACGGAGGCTGTACGCAACTGCACCCAGCTGGACAGAGGCTTTCTGGACTGCACAGTGGACCATCTAGCCCGGAAACTCCTCCAGATGGACAATGAGACATTGTGCGCATCGCCTCAGCCTTTAGATGATGGCCACTGGCAGAAGGGAGGTAAGCTGGATTTTGCAGATCTTATAGCCGTTTGACAAAGTATTTGAGAAAGCACTTTCAAACTTGTCATCCCTGCCACCCCCCACCCCTTGTGTTTTTGCACAGCCAGGGTAGAGTGCAAGATGGTCCTACTGGTGTCATTGCTGCAAAAACTTGCTGTTTTGTTTTGTGATTGCTGCAAACGACAGGAATTTCCGATAAATTCTGTCTGAATCAGGCATATACCCCACCCAAATGTAGTATAAAACAAAATTGACTGCCAGATGCCTCCTCTGTGCAAAATTTGAGCCAGAACAAAGCGGTTAAGCCGAGATAGTTTTTTATTTTATGTTTTCTCTGAGCGACGCAAGACTCAGTATGTGAAAGATCAATGTTTCATTGTCGTTGATATTGCGCATAGCTACTTGTCCTGTCTAAATTCATAAAGTTGATTGCGCAGCGACCATTGAATTTTAAGCGTCATCTTAAAAGAGTTTCATAACTTTGCTTTAAGGCACTGTAGGGGATTCACTAACATTACACCAGTGTGTCCCTACTTGCCCTGATAAACTTCTGCTTCAAAGACAAGTTGCTAGTCAAAGTGCCTAGGCTGTTCATCTTTTTCACTCTGTTTTGTTTTCTTTGCTAGCTCGTTGTGAACACTATTCCATCTGACTAGCGCATGATTTTGTTGGAAGTTCTGCACGCTTCATTCAGAGCATGGAAAAAGAACTTTAGGAATTAATGTACTAGGTGCTTGAATACACTTAAAAGCTTTCTGGGTGGAAGTATTCATGAACCCTGACTTGTAAAAATGTTCTTTAATCAATCTTAGCCAGGTCCTAAATTGTAAAGTAAAAAATAAAAAAGAACACTTAGAAATGCAAAAACCAGCACTCTAATTATGCTGTGTTATCATCGCGTTTGCATCCCAATTTGTGTCTGCCAATACAGTGCACTTCATGGATTCATTTATGCTTATGTTAACAAAGAAACATCAGTACACCAGTGTGCATGCATAATTGTGCTGCTTCTGGCATTTTCCTTTAAACACACATGAAAAACGTCATCATGGTTCAGCATTACAAGATGTTAGATGATGCAAGAAAAATTCGGGGGCAGTTAAGCTCTGCCTCTAAGTCGTTAAAGGGGCTCTGAAAGGGGCTGTAATAAGGTTGTGGTATGCCTGGGATGGTAAAGGGCGCTGCTTCACGAATAATGTCCAGCAAGAATTGTTTTAATGGGCTTTGTAGAGGCTGAGTTGTCTGTAGCCAAAATTTGAATTTTGGCGTCTTCGCGCCTTTCCCTTCTCTCTCGTCACTTTTTACACACCCGAATGTTGGCGCTGCTCCGCAGACCCCATCGCCGGGTGCGGAGCTTTCTGAAGCGCACGAAAATTGCACAAAGAGAACGAGACGAAAGGCTCACATAAGTACAGACAGGAAGCAGACTTGGGACTGGCATGTTGACAGAGCAATCAGGTTCACATAGAAGAGTGCCGCTTGTTCCTTGTTCTTGAGAAGTAGAGAAGGGCCCTTCACTATGGCGTCCCTCATAGCCCTGAGTCGCTTTGATGTGTTAAATCCCTCTAAACTATAAACTAGAAGAGCCCAGGTGACAACAAATATACTGAAGTAGAATACTCTGGCAAGCTAGTTGGTTCATTTGAAGCGAACGAGTAAAACTGTGCGAAGAGAATGAGACGAAAAGCACATATAAGCACAGACATGGCAGAGACCTGCATGGATAACGTGCAGAACTGCTTATCTGTGCTATGTGTGGCTTTCATCGCATTCTCTTTGCGCAGTTTCAGTCGTTCGCTTCAATTGATCCAACTAGCCCGCCAGAGCTCTTTCAGAGCTTTCTGATCTGCCGGAACTACGCAGCTTACTGGTCATGGTCGTGGACTTCTGAAAGGATTTAAGCAATAGCCATCTCTGAACTGGTATGCGCAGGAGCAAGCGGTGGAGGACGGTGCAAGCATGAAAAAGTCACTGGAAAAGGCTTGCAAACCTTCACGCATGATTTTGTGTTCACTGCTGCGTGTAGATGCGTATTGCTTGGCCCAGATGTTCATGATAACACAATGCAGTGATTGAGTGAGTTTTGTGTTCTCCTCAGAAGGCGCTGCAGAGTCCCTTTAATGGATCCTGTCACTGGCTGCTCTTGCCCACGCAGACACGGGACACTGTTTCCATATTATGGACCATGCGACATACATATAAAGCCCCACTTTAATTAAGCCTTACGAACTGGCCTTACATGTACTTACATGTCCTAATGATGATTGAGTCATGTTGTGACCTCCTAATCACCAGTTTTCTAGTATTTTAATCACTTTTCATTTCACAGCTCCACGTGTGCTGTCATGTCCCTCTCGACCAGTCCGGCTTTTCCACACACACTGGCGACTGCGCCAACTATGTCAGGTTCTTTGCTGAACGGGCGCCTTAACGCTATAGTGTTAAAAAATCCACGATATAACTGAAATATCAGTGTTAGTGCACGAGTGTAACGCATTAATGCACTCCTAGCTCAGCACCTTTCACCCATATGGAACATGAGACCGCCGCGGTGGCTCAGTGGTTATGGCGCTCGGCTGCTGACCCGAAACACACGGGTTCAACCCCGCCGCGGTGGTCGAATTTCGATGGAGGCGAAATTCTAGAGACCCGTGTGCTGTCCAATGTCAGTGCACGTTAAAGAACCCCAGGTGGTCGAAATTTCCGGAGCCCTTCACTACGGCGTTCTTCATAGCCCGAGTCGCTTTGGGACGTTAAACCCCCTAAAACCAAGCCATATGGAACATCAAACGTTATATTGATTTGCTTTCAGCCTGCTTAACCTTAACCTCATGGTAGCTATGACCTTGAAAATGCAACCGTATTCGCTTTGTTATAGTTTTCTAGGTCACCTGAATGCCTGGATGTTCATATGGAAATATCAACTAACAATATAAGTTGGTATTTTGAGTTCCTACAATAAAAGGTACTCTGTACTCCTCATAAAGACTGACATATTCTTTTTGTTTCAAAATGTGCTCCCCACAGGCAGTTTGCACCTGAGAGAACTTGCAGAGCTGCTGAGCAAAGAGGACTTGAACATGTTGAAGAGCCAGTGTGGTGGTCTGCAAACCCTCATCAGGAATCACAAGCACATTTTTCAAGGCAGGTGCTAGGCAAAATGATACGCATGTGGATGGAAGTTCTGTATTTGAGAATCCCGCAGTAAAGGAGTATGCCATTCTTCGTTATCTCCTGTGCCATGGCCGTTTAGTCTGCTCATGGATCTTGGGGCTGCCATTGCTGTTCCGTCATGGCCAACTGTTCTCCCCATCCATTCTTCGATTAAAGGCACAGTAATTGTGCACTTGAAACGCCCACCTGTTAGCCGCCGCGGTGGCCAAGTGGTTATGGCGCTCGGCTGCTGGCCCGAAAGACGCGGGTTCGATCCCGGTCGTGGCGGTTGAATTTCGATGGAGGCGAAATTCTAGAGGCCCGTGTACTGTGCGATGTCAGTGCACGTTAAAGAACCCCAGGTGGTCGAAATTTCCGGAGCCATTCACTACGGCGTCTCTCGTAGCCTGAGTCGCTTTGGGACGTTAAACCTCTATAAACCAAACCAAACCAAACCAAACCGAAATGCCAACCTGAACCACCTTGTGAGGGAAGGGATGAAGAAGAGGGGTGAATTAAAGAAAGAATGAGAAAAATTGGCTCACTGTTGTGGAGGGCGCTGGATCAGTTTTGATAACCTTCTCAATTGCATGTCGATAGGTCTATTCCGCAAGAGAAGGTAATGTGACATAGGATGACACTGCCTATGACAGAGGTGATGGTGCTTTGACAGATAGCACCAAGGAGAGTGTCTAATGCTGAACGTTCAAAGCAAAATTGTGCCTGGAGCATTGCTGTGTGCAGATAAATGTGTGAAGTTTGTGCATTATTGTGCACAGTTGTTTGGGCAGGTGGCAGTAGGGGCTGTGCAAGGCCAAGTTATATAAGCGCAAAAATCACTGCATTGGTGAGTTGCTTTGCCAGTGTAAACTAAGGAAGTGAGGATGAAGAATAAGCTGGTACAGGATGACCGAAAGCTGGATGGGACACAGTGAAGGACCAATAACAGAAAGGGTGCGCCGTTTGTTTCATATTTGCACAGATCAAGTAATTGACTCACTAGTAATAAACGCAGTAGGCCCACAGTATAGAGGGACTGTCTCATTACAAAGATATATTTATATTGGTTGTGACAGTGTGTGGGATCAACATCTTCGTGCCTTTTGGTGTATTTTGTCTACCAGAGTGAATCTGGCATTTTACAGTAGTGGGTATACAGGGTGTTTGTAACTTGTGCCAAGCTTTATAGTGAATCTGAAATGATTTTGATGGTATTCTAATGCAACAAATCTATTGTGAGTATTGAGTCAAATTCAAAAGCTCTGTGTGGAGTCTGTAAATTACGAATAATTTAAAAAAATTGCTGCTTCCAACCAGTTGGGCAACTCCTCACTGAAAGTTTTTATCCGCCCCTACCCAGATAACCTGAATGGGCAATCAGGGTGAGCCTTCTGTATGGGCACGGCATTGGGTGCAGCGGGGTGCAGCCCTGACCTGTTTTCATTCTTTTTTCTGGCATGTCTACATGTATGAGGAAGAGGCGGAACATCATTTTTAATTGCTGATATCTTTGGTGTCAATGAAGCTAGCTTTAATTTTTTGCGGTGTGACAAATGATGGAGCACTGATAATTTTTGCACTCTTTTTCTTACCCTCAGTAAATACCACTTCATGGTCCTTTAATAAAAGACAGTTTACCCTACAAAGGTTCGACTAGTTCAGGGTTGTAGGCAGTTATCTTGACCAGCTCAGCATACTTTCTTTAAAGCACCTTATCCGCTAATGAACAAAGGTAAATTAGACAACTTTTATCATTAACTTGAGTGCAAAATTTTAAATGTAAATGTTGCAGAGCATGTTGAGAAATGACTATATAAGCTGCTTTATTCAAAGCATGTTTATCCTGGTTTATTTTTCTGGGTTTACAGTCAAGTACACGAGATTTGTATATTGTCACGTGACTATGTGCTCGTAAATGCCGATATTAGCACCCTGACCATATTAGCACATGGTTACACAAAGTCGTGGTGAATAAACAGGCCACCACTTATAGCGATGGTCCCATGTTATGTATGGGCACTGCAGCATATGCATGATCACTCTGAATGGGTAAAAATGATCTGTTTGGTGCTGTAAAACGGTGATGCCGTGGCTGTGCTACTGCTACAGTGTCACGATTCTAACAAAATGAATCACCAGCGCTTTTAACGCGACACCGTTGAGGCTCCCATTCTGCAAGAAATCCACCATCGTTGTTGGCTTTGTGGGCGAAAAATTCCCGGAGAAGCAACCTAGGTCGCATGACTTTGTGGCATGATCACAAACTACCGGCCGTATTGTGAGCAAACTGACCACCGTGGAAGGTGGCAGTTAAATTAATGATTGGCCGCGAGACGTTGCTTGGGAAAAGTAACCTAGGTCGCACAAACCCCACTTGTGGCAGCACCTGCCATCGCAGGGCAGAGGCGCATTGCTTAATTAAGCTGCTCCTCTCGCCAGGAGTGGTAGCAGGACCTCCAGGAATCCATGCATGTGAAGTCAAGAATCTCTAATTCCACATGTATGGGACTTAACACTATTGCATCATATCCTTAATACGGAGCTTAATTTCCCCCTCCAGTCTTTTCATGGAACTACAGGTGTGCGCGGTGGCCTGTTTTGTGTAACCATCTTCCTTCTGTTGGGGTTTGTTTGAGGGTCACTATTCTCAAGACTGAATTTCAAGCTCAGAAAAAGGAGCCACGCTAAAATTGCTCAAATGAGAATTTCATAACATACTCTGCAACTTTTCCATTGGAAATTTTGTGCTGAAGTCAATAAAAAGTTAGCCAGTTTATATTTATTAGCAGATTAAGTGCATTAAATTATGCTGAGCTGGTAACACAATCCTATATTAGTCAAACCTTTGTACAGTGCGTCATCTTTTTATTGCTTGGCATAAGCTAGCTGTAACACCGCGTGTTCTTGAAAAGAAAAAAGAACAATTTACTGGTAACATTGGAAGGGCTTCTTGTTATGATCTAATTTAAGCTGTGCAGTTTTTTTTTTCTGTAGGTGTTTCTTAATATGTAAATGGCTTCTGTTATTTCAGTTGACAAAGGCCTGGTGTCTCTGAACATTCCTACGCTAGCAGTCCGGAATGTGGCACCTCCTTCCAAAAAAATCTCCATCGCAAGACCACGAGCCAAGCGGAAACAGTGCTGGTTTCACCGCAACCATCCACAGGGTTGTCCACTTCAGGATGGTGAATGCACATTCATTCATGAGTAATAAAGGAATTTCTACTTGCAGTTGAAAATATCATTCCTTGTTTGTCTCAAAACTAAACATTAAAGTAGCCCCAGCAATAAAAATTCAGCAGACGGTTTAGCATGGCTAAGCGTTGAATATCATGCAGTAGCAGTAGTTATAGTGGGCATTTAGGGTCCTCACGTGCTGTGAATGTGAAAGCATCCTTTGGACTGAAGGCCTTTACCATAAAGGATTCTGGCCTAAAGGCCTTTAACCAGAAGGCATTTGCCATGAAGGCCTTCGCCAAGGGCTTTACAGGTTGCCCACAACCCGGTGGGTAGGTGGGTTGCCGGCCACAAAGCAAGCTTCAAGGACGTATGTATGACCGAAATCTGAAAATGCACCTAGTAGCGCTACTGCACTAAAATTTCCACTAGTTCTCCAGTCTCTAATTTAAATTGCAAGGATGGTCGAATAAGGTAGTTGGTAATTCATTTGTGGAAAAAATGAAATGCACATCAACTCACATGTGATAATCATAGAAGCCACCCTCATTCTAAAGCTAGGAGAAGATTGTGTAAGCACACCCGCGATAGCTCTAACAAAACGGGAATTTGACTATTTGAGCCAGGCTCAGTTAGAGTAATTAGGTTGTCCTACTCTAACTTCGAAGTTTTAATGTTTAGCATTTCTTAATTCAGCTTTTAGCTATTATCGGCACTTTTGGTACTGGTTCTTTCATCCTTCTGCTTTTAATGGCCTTTTTGGTCCCTTTATTGCATTTTATTTTCATTTTGTTTTTAATGGCTTTCTTGGCTATTTTATTGCTTTTTGTTACTCAGTTCCTGCCTATCGGCTTCATCCTTTTACCCGCCCTTTCATTTCAGTCTGTTCCCAGGTACAGCACTGTTATCTAGTGTCTTTTCACCTCAGTTATTTTTTTGTCCCGTGCAAATCAAGCAGCTGTTCTCCATGCTTTCCCGTCCACTTTTCCTATATAGCATATATTTTGTCACTCTGCAATAAAAGAACTAGTTGAAGTCAGCGCTGTGTCGTCCTATCTTTCTCAGTCTGTCTTAAGGGTGCGCCGTTTTCTTTTTCAAAAACTCTAAGCATTGACGGTGAAGTTCCTGTGCAACTTCAGAACATGGTCCATGTTAATAGAACACTGACAGTCATCAGGGGACAATAGCAAATGTCGGAATAAATTTTCTTCAAAATTGGTCAGTTAGTTTTGCTTTCTCGTCTCATAATTGTTGGGCAATGCCTCTAACAAGTGATGCCTCTAAGGTTCATTTCAAAGAGGAAGAAAAGAAACTGATATCACACAGGAGATATATATATAATTGGTTTTTTGGGGAAAGGAAATGGAGCAGTATCTGTCTCGTATATCCTTGGACACCTATATCCTTGGACACCTGAACCGCGCCATAAGGGAAGGGATAAAGGAGGGAGAGAAAGCAGAAAGGAAAGAAGAGGTGCCGCAGTGGAGGGCTCGGGAATAATTTCGACCACCTGGGGATCTTTAACGTGCACTGACATCGCACAGCACACGGGCGCCTTAGCGTTTTTCCTCCATAAAAACGCGGCCGCCGCGGTCGGGTTCGAACCTGGGAACTCCGGATCAGTAGTCGAGCACCCTAACCACTGAGCCACCGCGGCGGGTTCACACAGGAGAAAAACTTGGTTTTGGGGGAAATGGCACTGTATCTGTCTCATGTATCTATGTAAGGGAAGGGATAGAGAAGAAAGAGGCGCTGTAGTGAAGGACATAGTGGAGGGCTCCAGAATAATTTCTACCACCTGGGGATCTTTAGCGTGCTCTTGCATTGCACAGCACACGGGCACCTATGTGTTTCGCCTCCATGTAGGCGGTAGAGGAACCGCTACTATTTGTCTCAATGGATTTGTTGTGTTCAATCGATTTGACAGACTGTTAACCGCATATTCTGAAACTACTCAAGGACTTTATGCTTAAACAGGTTTGATGACCTAATCCCCATCCAACCATTCAAGAATGCATAGTCAAACATCAATGCAACCAAATGAGTAACCATTTGAGCTGCTGGTTGGTGCCAGCACCTTCATCCTGAAGAGTGTGTCAGCAATGCACAAGCTAAACAAACAAGGCAGCGAAATTTTGTGGGTCACAGCCTTAACAGCGTATCACTGAAGAATAAAGGATGAAGAATGCATTCTTCAAGCTCTAAATAGGGTAGCTTGTGCTCTACGTTGAAGGAATTTTTGCCAAAAATGTGCAGTCAAAAGTACCGAAATTTGCTGGTCTATTTCTTGGCAGCTTATTAGTACACTGTTGCACCAAGCTGTAACTGCCTCCTTCGATGCCCATTATAGCTATTCCTGTTGCAAACAAGAACACTTGATGTGTTTCTATGGCAGCATGTCATTACTGCCACGAAATGCTGTTGAGTCAGCCATAAAGATTGCAGAAAAGGAAGACTGGTTTAGAGGCAGAAGCTGTGGCTCCCTTATCAGGATGCATGTGTGTGCCTCCCACACTTTTGACTTTTTGGAAGGTGGGGTCGTGCAGGGGTATAGTGGCCTGGTGTTTTGTGGCATAAGCATGCTTCGATTTTTCTTTTCGGCACTATTTCCATGCAATAAAGAAAAAAAAGGACTAGGTGGGCGAGTGGTTAAGGCGATGAAAACTACTAATCCATTGGTCTCTGCCCGCGTGGTATCAAGTCCCATCCTTGTCAAAATTTCTTTTCCTTTCATTTTATTTGATTGACAGGTGGAGCGAACACTTGTACATGTTTCCTGCGGAGAGGTGTTGCACACACTGATGAGGCAAGAAAGGCTTTCGCCTGAAAAGTCTCTGGACCGCGTGATCCACAAAAAAAGTCCATAGCTTTATACTAAAAAGTGTGGTCTCCAGCCGCTAGCGAATAGTACAACTATTGCCTTCGTTTGTTGAATACATGGTCCAGAGAATTTTGTCCCCGACTGTACTACAACACATGCTGCCTTGTGCAGCATGCCCCACTTGCTGGCTTTCTAAATGACACGCTGGCATAGCAACGGTCTGGCACATTGCTAGATTTGGAGGGGGGGCGAGCCATCAAGGTCACTTTCCCAGCGAAACAAACATGCCGTGCTGCTACTGTCACTGCCAAGCCTTGGTGCACCGCCAGGCCTTGGTGCACTGCCAAGGTCACCTGCAGACGGCAGCGCTGATGACACAAGCCTGACGAAAGGGCCAAGAACATCAACGCTGCAAAACTGCCAGCTACCGGCATGCTCCACGTCTGAGCTTATATTGGTGGCGGTGGTCTTGCAGATCTTTATTGGTGATGGTCTTGCAGATCTTGCACAACCGCCTTGCAAGAATATATTTTTTAAGCTAAATGTGAGGTCTGTGAGGTATGTATATGAGGGTAATTTCAGGTTCTTAGAGTCGTACAGCTGCTCAAGAAGTTGATGTTAGAACAGAACTGGCACTGCATGAGTAACACAGTCAATTCAAGAACAAATTCCTAAGACTGCACACACAAAATGAAAGACTAGACTGAAGAATGGTAAACAAAGACCTGGCTGAATGCCCGTCTTTATTATTGAACTCAAAACAATTGCAAACAAGACAAATAAAGTACAAGAGTGGTTCGAAGTTTGGCAGGAAGCCATAAACAGAACGAAAATGGTGTCCAGAAATTCTGAGATCATTATTCGGTGTCTAGTGAAGCTTTTCCAGATGCTACAATTTGAACTTATTACAAGCACAGTTATTGCATAAAGTTTCCCATTCCTGTTATACTGTCTATGGTCCAGGTGCTTCTGTGCACTCTGAAACCTGCATGCTCTTTTTAGGATTTCAGCAAGTACCATTTGAGAAAAAAAAACAGCTCGAAATATTCAGCCAATGTGGGCTATAACTTTATCGTCATTCACGTAGATAGTTTCTCACTGCATGTTTTTATATGCAAGTAGATAAATGAAAAATGCAGTACATAAATTATCACATTCCGAGATGCAAGACCCTGCAGGACATAGATGACTAGCCACGAGTCCAAAATGCAATATAATACAAGCAAAGAAACTTCCAGTGTGGATGTTAATTTACCAATGTCAATAGCAAAGCAAAAGAAATAGCCACTTCATGTGCAGTATTCACAAACTTGAAGGCCAAAACAGTTCTTATTTACAGTTCTTATCCAACAGTTTTAAGCTCCGATTTCCCTTCCAGATCTCTGCCACAACGTTTCTGTTTGAGAAAGCTTCAAGTTTTATTGCAAGCGACCGGGAGGATTAGAAAATAAAAACAAAGAGGAACACCTGACTACAGGAGAACATTTCACAGCACACTCAACAGTGGTATAACTTCCAGCTTGTAAAAGAAGAACAGCTTGCCCTTGTGACGCTCTATACAATGACTCGACTCTGAAGTAATGAACAAGAGATAGACTAAGAAGAAAAAAAATTTCCGCGCAGTGACAGGAAATATGGCAGAACGCTGCACAGTAAAAGTAGTAGTACAGTGCAGCTTTGTTTGGACAGCTGCAAGAGTCGGGCCGCTCTCAATTTGTGCTGCGTGAAACCCTTCACAAGTAGCCTTCCGCCAATGGTGCAAAGTCTTCATCCGAGTCTTCGTCATCTGTTATGTTATCCAGGAAGTCCCCAATCTCTTCATGAAGCACGACAGCCCAGGGCACCATGTCGATATCATCTGTTACAGCAGCACCATCAGTCATGTAAAAAATTAACTGCTATCCATCTCACTATCATTTTGCAACTTGCCTGCCAATTTATTGTGAACACTCAGTAAACAGTAGCTTTTTCCATTCTATTTCCAGAAAATTTGACCATACTAGTTACCTCGAACACAGCATATTAAACTTATCACAAAATCCAGTCAAAAAGATACTTAAAATAAACGCTGCTTGTAGAAACAAGAGGGGAAAAAATATTGATGTTCCAAAGCGAGCCATTCATGGTGCATTAATGCACATATGAGTTTTGGAAAATATGTGGGAATGAATCACAAAGTCATAACTTGTAAACAACCTTTTTTACACTCCAATGTGTAGTGCACAGGGGAATGTGGCTTTGAAATCGTAAAAAATGATCAAAAAATTGATTTTCGATAATTGTATCCACTTGCATGCCTCGCTTTTCTATGCTGTCCCAAAGTTTCACTGGTGAAATCGAGCAGGGAGTGCTCTAAAAAAATTGTTTCATTAACTACGGCGGATGTGCATTGCGAGGCAACACTCAAACAAATGGAGTTTTTCTTGGTTGCAGTTTTCCGCCTAGATGCTCACCTTGCGGAGCATATTTCTTCAGGACTGTTTTATCTATTTTGACACCGTTTGTTTTATTGCACTCCTAGGATCATAGTTCAGGTCAAGGTTTTTTAAACTTCTGAATTTTAAATTTCTGAAAATGAAATTTTCTTCACACTTTAGACACTGCATTGTGAAAATTTGAAATCAAGTATGCCATACTTGTTAAAAACAAGTATGGCATCTTTGTGTGAACTGCAGCAAAAGGCAAGCCATAACAAATGTTTCATCACTGTTGAAATACCAAAGACTATGCTAAGCAAAACAATATAATGGCTGTGAATTTCCAGAATTACTTTTAAAAATCACTAGTGGTATGGTGTGCACACCAAAGCTTGAGGGAAACCACACTGTGTATGCCACAACTTTTCTCTAACCGTGTATGTGACACTAACTGTGCAGCTTTTTATTTATTTATTTATTTATTTACAATACCCCTAAGGGCCCTCGTGCGAGGGTATTACATAGGGGGGGGGCGATACAAGCATAAAAATATGGCACAGGCATTAGAAACAAAATACACGTAATAATTAATTAAAAACTAGTAATGTACACAAATAACAACAACAAACAACGCAGAAGAAAATACTCAGTAAATGCACATAATACAACAAAAATACCAAATCTGTTAGTCCATGGTTTGTTTTAACGAATGCTGAAACGATTGTGGGTTAACCTCAGTAGCTATGTGTGATGGCAAGTTATTCCAATCTATTATAGTGCGAGGAATGAATGATTTCGAGTAGAGCAATGAACGGCATGTGACGCGTTTTATTTTGTTAACGTGGTCGCGGCGAGGAAAGACTGCAGGGTGTGGCAAAAAGAAGTCGTCGTGGAGGGTGGGATGGTGATACAGTTTGTGAAGCAAGGTTAGGCGAGCGAAATGGCGTCGACATGATAGTGGTTCCAACTCGGCACGTTGTTTTAATGCTGTGACACTGGTGAAGCGTGAATAATCTGAAAAGATGAAGCGAACAGCACGGTTTTGCAGGGATTCAAGGTTGTTTATGATGTAAGCTTGATGAGGGTCCCATATGGCAGACGCATACTCAACTTTCGGGCGGATTAGCGTGATGTAAGCAAGTTTTTTTAAGTGTGAAGGCGCGTGTTTGAGATTACGCCTAAGAAGGCCGAGTGCGCGATTTGCTGATGCTAAGATTGTGTTAATATGGTAATGCCAAGTTAGGTCAGACTGAAAGTGAACTCCTAGGTACTTGTAAGCTGTTGTAAGTTCAACTTTATCGTTATTGAGGAAGTATGTTGTAGCAATTCGAGTGGAACGGTTAGTAAACGACATTAACTTTGTTTTAGATGCATTTAGAGACATTAGCCAGGAAGAACACCAAGCCGTTACAGCGTCAAGATCAGTTTGAAGTGATTGGCGGTCGGTTTCATTAGTAATATTACGATATATTACACAATCATCCGCGAATAACCTAATTTGAGACGATACACACTTGGGAAGATCGTTAATAAAAATTAAAAAGAGCAGAGGGCCAAGTACACTTCCCTGGGGGACTCCAGATGTTACGGGGACAGAAGACGAGTTAAAGCCGTTGACAGAGGTGAATTGTTTTCTGTTATCGAGGAATTGTTTTATCCATGAAATAACGCTGGGATGGAGATTTAAGTTTGTCAATTTGGTTAGGAGCCTGTGATGGGGAACGCGATCAAAAGCTTTAGAATAGTCTAAAAATACTGCGTCAACCTGTAAGCCAGCGTCTACTGCGGAAAATATGTCGTTAGTAAATCCAGTGAGTTGTGTGTCGCATGAATAACCCCTGCGAAAACCGTGCTGGTATTTGAAAATGATATCGTGCTTCTCTAGATAATTAATTGCTTGAGTATGAATTATGTGTTCCAGGAGTTTACAGATGTTGCTGGTTAATGAGATAGGGCGATAGTTAAGTGGAATGGTGCAGTCTCCGGATTTGAAAATGGGTATTACTTTCGCTGTACGCCAGTCGTCAGGAATTGTACCAGATGATAATGATTGTGAAAAAAGTGATGTCAATACTTGATAGAGGTTTAGAGAGGCATTCTTTAGTATTTTGTTATTAAATCCAAGGTGATCAGAGCTAGTAGTAACTTTGAGGTTATTCAAAAGGGCAACACTTACTGCGCGAAAAAAAAAAAAATGTTTTGCTATCTTTGTTAAGCAATGTATAAGAAGAATCGAGACATGCATGACACCTATTGCCCTCTCCACCACAAAAGTAGGCAACCAAACTGGTATGTTCCTGCATTTAGGAAGGAAACCTAGTGCGTCACACTGATGAAAAATTAATGAGCACAGTTTAACAGATGTGGCAACAGCTACAAAGCCAGAGGCATCAGGACTAGCTGTGCATCATCAAGGCCACTGAAGCCGTTTATTTTTCCCCATTTCACGCAACTTTATTCCCAAATGCTTAAAGTGGAACAGATAAGCCCTCTCCTGCCCCTCCTTGATAAGCAGCTGTAGTTGTACAGACTGCACCTAGCACCAACCTTCATTGTCACTTGAGTCCCAGAACAGTTGGTGATCCACTGCAATAGAGATAAGGTGGGGCTGTCAGTGTTAGACCACACCAGTGTGAAAGTAAAGTTGCCAGTACTGTCCCTTTCTGCCAAGTGCTGAAAATGCAGGACATAACCAGGGACTACAACAAGCAAAATGGAAAGCCCAATGGCCCGCATTACCTTCAGATTAAGATTGAGTGACAGGCAACTGATGTGTCAGTTACCAAAATTCAACTGGTACTATGGGTACACTTTACTGCAGAGACACCATAAAAAGCAATAACGCAGTGATAACTCATTAGCATCCACGCAAGCACAGGAAAGTTATACAGCCCCCACAGAAACTTAGTTGTTAAGGAAAAAATTGTCCTAGTCTGGGGTTCGATCCCTGGATTCCCCCAAAACATGTTGGACCTTAAAAGGCACCATGTGCGCCGCATGTTTTTCAATGCCCAGCACCACTGACACGGTATTTTAGAAAGCATCAATTTATTTTAAACAAAAATGGCAACCTTGCACAGTGACACATCATACTCCCTTGGAAGCTTACACATTTACCTCTGCTCGTACTACTCTATCCGAACTGCTAAGTCAACTTTTGGGATGGCCAGGAGCCTGCTTGAGACTCTTGGCCATGAGTCACGAGCAGGCATTTGTCTTTAAATCCATGTAGTGCTTGGAAATCTTAAACTTACCAAAAGTGAGCTCACTTCCTGAAAAACTGAGCACTGTAATGGAGAAGCAAAAAACCCCAGAATGCATGCAGTCGTACCTTCATAGTCGTACAGTTCCTGGTCCCAGTAATCATCATAGTCAAACTCTGCAAGAAAAATGGAAAATTCTGAAAAGTCCATGCAGAAACTAGGGCAGCCAGACAGGTATGGAGGAATATCAATAACTCAAGCTGGCTCAATTAGAGTTGGCAGATAATTTTATGCGCCATTAAAACTGCGCTACCTGGATCGGCAAAAATAGCCATTCATTCAATCACTGCTTTAGTCCTCTTACACATAGCTGTGCCCCTAGTGGCATGCCCTGTTTCTACATCAGACTTTCATGAAAGTTTCAATACCAGTAAAATGGTATTGAAAGATTCCAATATTTACCATTAGTCCTGGTTTCTCTCAAAACTGCCAAACTGCATTACGAGCTGGGAAGAACATCAGATATGCTGTAAGCCAAGCAAACATAGCCAGCATGTTTAAATGTCTTTAAAATTTACATGATAGGAAGAAGTGGCGAGACTATTGGGTTTTGTAATGCAGGTCATGGAGTGCTGCCATGCACAATAGCAGGTGACAGCTTGTGATGGCTTTGAGGTTGTAGCTGCCATTTATCTCGGCATGTCCACACTTTCAGCTACCTTTGTTTGCAAAATCCCATTACCGAGCCTACTTCTCTCATGCCAGCAAAATGTCTGAATTAGCCACAAGCACTGCATGAATCTGCAGCTTATTCATTAGCCAGTTGTGAAATTATGAGTGAATTACTGCTAGCTGTCTAATTATAAAACAATGAGCACAGAGGTTTGCAGATTAGCATATGCTGTACATGCCTGATCATACCATGCAACCACAACTGTCAGCAACTGTCTATTTAAAGTCAAGACCACTGACCCTGAATCACCAATGTGATAGGGATACAGTTAATGTAACAATCATTACTACAGTGCCCTCGTTTGCATGGAAGCTTTAGCTTAAAATTTTTTTTTTTTTAAATGAGGCAGATCGAGTATTGAGACAAGTGAAATACAAAATTATCCTGTGCACTGACAACATATTTCAAAAATTTAAAGGGAAACTCTTCTGACTTTTATAGACCAGTTTTCTTTGCAGCAACCAAAAGCACCTTGCCTAAATTAACGCATACACGTCTGTGCGGCTTAGGAACATGGCAGAACAATTTAAAGGGGTTCTGAAACACCTTCTGAGGACAGTACATAAACTTGGTCAATCACTACATTCTGTCGTGATAGACTTGTACACGCAGCAGAGAACCCATAATTGCGGCAAGAAGCTGGTGAGCCCTTTCTGGTCACTTTTTCATGTTCCTGCTCTCCGCTGTCTCAGGCTCCTGCATATTTCTGTTCAGAGATGGCTTTGGTTGCATTTTTTCGGACGACATGCAGCTACCACGGCCAGTAAGCTGTGTTGCTCCGGCGGGTCAGTAGGCTCTGCCCACCGGGGAAATTCCCCCACATGTCGGCGGAGCAGTACCAACGTTTGAGCATGCAAAAAGTGAAGAGGGGCGAGGGAAAGGAGTAAAGACATTGGAATTCAAATTCTGACTACAGATAACTCAGCTTCTAACAAATGCATTAAAAATATTTTTGCTAGAGGATATTCATGAAGCAGCTTCCTTTGGCATTCCAGGAATACCACAGCTTTACTGAGAGCCCATTTCAGAGCCCCTTTAAAACCTAAGTATTCGAAACAGGAGTGCTGCTTTCTTGTAGCGGTCAGCGTCAGCACACCAACACCATGGACAATATGGTTACGGCGGACAGTGGCACTGTGAGCATCATGGCAGTCTGCTTTTTCAAAACATTTTAAAAAATGATGAAAAGCCAGCTTAATCAGTGCAAGAAACAGTACCAGTCAGTTAAAACTTCAGAACGCAGCAGAGGTCCCATTTTTACAGACTTTTCACTACCTTTCTGTCTCTGACAGATATAGTCCCTATGATCGCTCCCAGTGACGAATAGGAAGTTGCAGAAGTTAGAAAGCGCGTTTATGAATATTAGTAGCAGCTGGTAACAGTAACACACACAGTCTTGTTCAGTAAAAGCCTGGCATAGAACAGCTAAGCATTCTGCACCTAGCAAGAAAACAAATTCAGCAGAAAAATATAATGCCGGGTACACAGAACACTTTGCAGGTCTTAACGCGTCCTTCTCACTGCATAGCTCTGATGTCTGCACGAAAGCTAGCAGCCACTGACATCACAATGAGTCTGTCTTGGCAAGGGCGTCTAGTGCACTCTCATCGTCCGCACCAAAGTAACTGGGCACGACGCACAAGCGGCAATGTTTTCTCTAGGCAGCCAGAAGAAATAACTCTTTCCTTCATACTTATTGTGGTAGGAGAGAGCTCCTGACTGTACTGTGGGGGAAACGCATGTGTTTGTCGGGAGAGTGCAATATGCACGCACACTGCACACATGCACGCACACAGAAAAAGCTTTTCTTGCTTGTAACCTTGCTTTTATCACACAATTCTGCACTGTGTCTGCGTGCACAAAGCAGGCATTACGTGGATGCTAACCAGGTTTGCATTTTTCTTACAGACACACACAGCAACACAGTGATATGCAGACCCCTCTTGGGATGCTAAGCCCACCGTCATACAAGAATCAGCTGAGGCGATGTGGGGACGCTGACACTCACTGGCATTTCCCCGTCTGCAGTGATGCTCTGACTACTCATTGGCTTTTTCACACTTCGCAGGGCGCATAACACGCACATGTCATGGATGTCGATGAGTCAGCTTTGTTACATGTGTGCTGCCTCTTATTCATGATGCATGGCACAAAACAAGCTTGGCTACCGTGCATTCGTCGGCTGCTGAGGTATAGGTGCACAGCGGGATCAGCTAATGCAAAACGATGACACTGGCAGCCGCTTGTGTTTTCCATTAATGCTACAGTGCTCTGAAGACAGCCCACATGGCAAGGACACAACAACCATAACTTCGTCACAAGTACGCACCATGGAATTTGTGACAAAGAACACAAAAAATGTGTAGCGAACTTGCAATGCAGACAGTCGAAGCAGCAGCATATGAAGTGCAAGAGGCCATTTTGAAAGAAGTTAGTTGCTTTGCTGCAATGTTAGCCCCTGGAGACACTGCGACTGGCAGGCAGATATACACTAATTTGATGGCCATTGGGAGGTGGGGCTTTTGCTGCATTCTAGAGTCTGAACTGACTACACTTGCAAGCGAAAAAAAAATGAGGAGTCTGAAGTTTCTTGCAACAAAAATAACTCTCTCTTTAGCACCAAGTCAATTCATGAAGTGTAGTGTACACACTTCAGGTGATGTGGCCGCTGCCATCAAAGCATCGAAGTTTGAACATAGTGTGGCGCCACTGTCAGCTCTAGCCCAACTTCCTTTGGCAATTTAAAGTATCAATTTCTGCCAGAACCGCAAGTTCTCCCCCATTATTATCATCATAAAGAAAAGAAAAAAAACAATTTTATACTTGTCTGCAATAGTGGACTGTCTCTTTAAGCCCTTATATTCGAGGAAAATTTTCTTTGGAATTGCAGTAGAAACTAAAGTGCGAGGTGATTGCCTTGACACGAGTTGTTTTCTTATAAGGGTGTAATTACTCATTGGCATCCACCCAAGCGCAGCCAGATGGCTACAAAGGGAAGCTATTCAGACTCACCACTGATCGAGGGGAACGGAATCCAGATGTGAGAACGCCCCCTTCAGTGGCTGTTTAAACTGGCATAATTCACAGAAACCAGATCCCCTTTTGGTTTATACTGATATCGATTACTGCCTCGAAGAAGTATAGTTGCAGCAGTCACTGAGGGAGGATCAACGCATGTTGGACCACTTTGAAGAGCGAAGGAGAACTGAAAGACCAGCTGTTGCTTGTTTTATTGCGAGTCTCGCCACAGGAACCCAGATTACATCAATGCCGACAACGCACTGACCCAGCACTTCACCAACTAAGCTTCCTTCCCTTCTCCCTCTCTTTTTCTTTGATTGGCCGCCGCACTCTTCTCTCCTTGGCAGCTTCGCTCCACGCCTTGCCCTCCCCTTCCTGCTCTGCTTGTAACCTCCTCTCCACACTCCACAGAGACTTCAAAAGAATCACAGAGCTTTTTCTGGGGTGGTATCTCTCTCATTGCTAATGCAATAAAAGAGCAAAGGGCAGAAAGCACGAAAGTACCAAAAGCACAGATTCAGTTTTGCTATTCCAACTTGAAGGTGATAACTTACCAATATCACTCATCTCTCCTAGTGTGTAGACCTCTACAGAGTAATTAGAGAGATCGACCTTCAGCTTTCCTTTTCCATCTAGAGGAAAATCAGTCCCTTCAGCAGCCGTTCCTGAAAATAAAAAACCTAACTTTGTGATGCGGTATAACGAAATGTAGCCTCAAAAATGCGTCCATATCTATTGTAGACGAGGTTTGCATCATTGTAACAGGGATGCAGGAGTTTCAAGTATTCGACTTTAAAAAGCCAACAAAATAATATAAATAATAATAATTATTATTATAACAATAATAAATATGGAATTCCCAACTTCTTCAGTGTGTCAACTGTCAACAAGATAAAATATTATATAAAAGATCAATACGCAGCACCCAGAATTTCAAGATACAGGAGTCACTCTGAAAGTACAGTGACTAGCAGACTTCACATGAATGCTCCAGTGCCTGCCCTGGATTCACATTTGCATTGATGGGTCTGAGACCATGCTAGTGTGGTTGCACAGCACCTGCTATCCTCAGCTGCAGCAAACACACTATGCAGTATGGTCTCAGACCCAGTGGCCATTGCTTAGCAGCACTAATGCCAGGCCAAGCTATTCACTGGAGCATTCGTGTTAAAGGTGCACTAAAGAGGAATCTGAACTCGTCTTTTTATCGCGGGAACTCTATCTACACATTCCAGGCATTCTTAGAAATTTCGAATTATTGTCCTGTGAGGCCGATTGTCCTAATTAAATCGGATTAAACATTCCAGCTCCCACCTTTTTTTTTTTTGAACTCAACATGGTAGGTAGGTGGAGTCAACCAACACGTGGAGTGCCCTTCAGCTAATCCCGTGGCGGCTTTGCTTTCGCTTTTATTTAGTTTTTTAGGTTTCTGTGAATAAACAGCTTCAGTCACAGACAATATAGCCTCAAATTAGGCCCACGGAAATAAAAATACACGTGGACTCTTTGATTTACGTATCACTCCTCCGATGGCAGAGCGGCAAGCCGCCACGGGATTGGCTGACGCGTTGGTTGACTCCTCTTACCTACCAAACTGAGCTAAAAAAAAAAAAAGGCGGGAGCTGGGTCGTTTAATCTGATTTAATTAGGGCAATCGGCCGCACAGGACAATAATTCGAAGTCTCTAAGAATGCCCAGAACATGTAGATAGAGTTCCCGCAGTAAAAAGACGAGTTCAGATTCCTCTTTAGTGCACCTTTAAGTTTGAGGGTGGCTGTACCTGGCAGCCAAGCAATGTTAACAATTGGGGAGATTTATTTGCAGTTGATTGACAGTATAAAGAAATACGCTTGACGATACTTGTGTGTTATATGGGTGCATTACTCCAGTACAACCATTGCACACTCTCTATCCGCCTTTTTCACATGGTCGGTCTGCGCATGAGCGATGCATGCTAGGGAAAGGTGTAAGCGGCAGATGGCAGCAGCTGTCAAGCACACACTTGCCACTTCACAGGTGCAGTAGGCGCCTCATGGCACTGGACCACGCCTGTGTCACCCATGTGCGTTTGTTTTCAACCAGTTTTCGCTCATTCCCCAGAGAGCGCAACATCTTGTGAAAAAGACTGGTTATATTCATTAAAGCAGGCTGGTGTGCTGAGAGAGAAAAAAAAAAGCTTTATCGCAGATCAAGCGCTGTTTAGTAAAAGAAAGTTCTCAATTTTTTTCTTTTCTGCATAGCTTTCATAACAAAAAGGGCAACTACCAACGATTTGATTGTGTTGAGGCGCTCAGTGCACTATGAGCACTGGGAGTGATGCAAGGTAACCTTGCACAGAATCCAATGCCACTACAGCTTCATGCACTAGTAATAATAGGTTTTTCTGCCAGCCCTTCAACACTGCTTGCCCATCCAAGGGTGGCACTTGATTTTTTTTTCAGTGACTTCACTTACTGCAGAGGACTTAATCAACTTGGATGATTGGTTTTAGTTTGGTTTTATGGGGCCTAATGTCCCAAATTGACTCAGGCTATGAGAGAGGCCACAGTGAGGGGTTCTGGAAATTTTGACCACCTGGGGTTCTTTAATGTGCACATACATTGCATAGTACACAGGCCTCTAACATTTCGCCTCCATTGAAATGGGATCGCCACAGCCAGCAACATGGATGAATTAGTGTTTGAAAGAAAACAGGAGTCAAGCACACCAAGGACTGAATTACTGTTGTGTTTGTAGCCAACCTGATGTTTAATGAAAACCCACCCCTGTTAGTAATTAGCAAATTTGTCAAACAAAGATGTTTGAAGAATGGCCAACAAAATCTATCACAGCAATAGACAGTGAAGCTGCCTGAACGTTACGCCCACCTCACACGCTGCCATACCATGTGCCTTGGGTCAACTCACCTCCGAGGACAAGAGTCAACAGGTGGGTGCGTTCAGCCACAATGGCCACACAGCCAGACACGGCTTCACTGGTTACATTCACGCAGCCACTGAGATCAAGCAGGAGCAGCTCACGGCAGAGCTCCACCAAAGCCAGCACCGCTGTGAGGAGAGCCCCGATTAAAACACAACTTCACACACAGGCTTTTTAAGAATACTGAATAGTTGTATGTGCAAAACAACACAGCAAAAACAGTTTCTTTTTATTCAAATCAAGAAAACAAGAAGTATCTAGGTTTGGTGCACTAGTGGAAGTGCAATATCTAAAAAACTATTGCACATGCTGCAAAAAGGGTACATATATTTCTGAAGGAAGTTAGTGAGCGACTACTGACTGGCGCAACTGGAGAGCTTAAAAGCAACAGTTGCACAGCGACGCAATATCAATTTATTTCTTTGGAGATTCAAACAAATAAATCTCCGGCAGTTGGAGATTGTGCAAAATAGGCCCCAATACCCATTTTCCACAAGACTGTTCTACACTCCGTGCCTCTTCTTCTACAGCTCCACTGGTTGAAAATTAAACCGCCTGCTCCTACTGCATATGCGCAGTTCATGTTAGTGACAGGTGTATGCGACAGATGGCAGCACCTGTCAAGCACCCACACTTGCCACTTCACAGGCACAGCTGGCTCGTCGTGGAACCAGACTGTGCCTGCGTCTCGCACGTGCGTATCCTTTCAATCAGTAGCAGCAAATGAATTTTCGCCGCTCCCCAAAGGGCACTTCATCTTATTATTTTTATTATTATTGGCAGTTTATTAATAAAATAGCAAAAGGAAGGAAAAGATGTTGCTAGCCGCGGCATCTTCCATCAAAACCTGAAGAACTTGAGCTGCAGCTAGTGTGAGTAAAAGGACAGGTAAAGGACAGGGAGAGGGAACGAAAGTGCGGAGCGATAGCAAGAAAAGAGGTAGGGCAGCAATGTACACTATATAAAAATAAAAATACGCGAAATACATGTGGGGTGCGGCGCCCGCGCTATGCTTCCAATAGTTCTCGGTGCGCGGGCGTGCAAAGTGCTTGGTGGGGGTGAACGGCCGAGCGCGTCCAGGAGTGCCCATGTCAAGCAACTTAGGTAAGCCCAGATATCAAAAGACACCAACCTCTGTCCGTCAGTAGCTCGCACCCACGGGCCTCCAATGTGATCAGGTGGCCTTGGCATGAGAGGCTGCTTACGCCAGAGTCAGTGAGCTTGCAAAGACAAGAAATGTTCACAAGATGTGCAAAAGGTTTCACTGCCAGACATGATGTTGTAACAGCTTTACATTAACACAATCACATTACAAGAAGAGACCAGAAAGATTGCACCTCAACGTGAGAAAAATATTTAAGCACAATCAACAATCCTTCTGCTCTTAGCCAGTGTGCAGGTTGACATTATAAAAGCCAGGTGCACCATCACAAGGAAAAAGTAACAATGGGCTTCTTGAAGCAGCTTTTGTAAAAGGAGAAATTGCAATTTGTAGCAGCATTTTCATGTTTTGGCAGCAGAAAAAATGACATTTCATTGAAGATGTTCCTCCATTTTGTAGTGAAATTCCACCTCTGGTAGCAAGAAAAAAAATAAATATACATAAATGCTTGTAGCAAAATTTGGCTTTTAAAGCAGACAAGTTCAGATGTTTACTACAATCGCATCATGCTAGCCCAGATGTCACCTCCATAATGCGGTTATTTTCTCGAAAAAGCACTGGACTCATACAGCATAGCTGAGAACCACCTATCTGTGTCAGGAGCACACTGAAAGAAGTCCATCAACGGACACAGAGCGTCATGTATGCATGAAGAAACTATACAAAAATAAAAATTAAATTATGGCGATACTTAAGTCACCTTAAGCAGCGGTTCTAATGCTGTAGCATTCCACTCTTAAGAACTTTGCCTCTCTGTAAAAGTGGAAAGGGAATTTTCCTCTTTTCACTTTCCCACCTGCCAACCCACATAAGAGCTAACGCTACCACGACTTTCGAACAACCATTAGAATAATTACAAATGGCAAAAGTGCAGTGGAAATTGAATAAAATAGCAAATAACATTCATAAAGTATTCGAAATTTCGAACATTCCACTTCCTTTCCTTCTGTGGCAATGCCACGGAATCTACGAGCGTGCACCCACTTCTCACAAGCATGTGAGCCAATCAAAAGCACCAGAAGCTGGAAGCTTGTGCTAATAGATTCCACTGCAATGCCATCAAATGTTTCACCACCCCCAACAAATCAGGTCATATGTTATGAGCTTTTACCTTTGACTCTGTGATGTGCACAAAAGATCCCCGAAGGATTTGCAAACGCAGTGCGTCGACAGTGGTGTGTCGGACAGCGGAGCGCTGCGCGTGCCAGCCCAGCATTGCGCGTGTGCACGTGCGAAGGGTGTGCGCGAGGCGACGGCAACAAAGAGTGTAGTGAGCACGAGGAGCGAAGAGCTGACGTGTCAGAAAACCGAGGTGTAAAGGAAGGCAGCGTGGCAGAGATTGGGTCATTCAAGCGTGGAGGTGGCAGCTTTCGGACGTGGGGTCCGTGCTGCGGTGACCTCCCTTGGATCATCGACGCAAGCCTCCTGCATTCCTTGCAAGTGTGGAGGCGGCAGCCAATAGACTGAGGGTCCGTGCTGTCGAAAGGCACTCTTGGATAGCCTGCTTTAAGCCTCTTGCGTTTCGTGACGCCGTCAACGGGATCTGGCTACATTTTCTTCGGGCTCTTGACGGGAGACCAGTGGCGTCTCCCTGTGTTCCTCTCTGCTCCTAATACCACCTGGCTCCCTTCCGTCGCTTCCTTCGACGCAGCGCCAGCGACACTTCGCACTACAACCACCCGCGTCCACCCTGTCTGCAAGGCATCCCCGCTTCACCTGGGAAGCTCAATACCTAGTGAACTCTTCCCTTTTATTCTGTAGTGATGTACGCACGTTGAGTGTGTTTTTTTTTGTTTTCGTGTCCGTTTCTTATTGGCCCCTTTTCCTCTAAATTATAAATACGACTTCGTTTTGTTTCTTTTGATCCCTTTGTTCTCTTGTCCGAATCTGCACACGATAGCGTTCCCCTTCGGAAAGTCGAGGACGTGCTACCAATTACCGCGACAACTGGTGTCCGCGCGACAGGATGAAGCCGTTTAACTTATTGAGGAATTTTTTTTTAAGAATAAGGAAACAATGAGCACACTAAAGGAATCAATTGAATTAGGCAAAGAGTTGGGGTTGAAAGACGCCGAGCTGCGTTCGTGGGTTGCTGCTGAGCAGGAAAAGAAACGCGCTACACGTGCAGCCAAACGCAAGCATGCCAAGGCGCAAGCAGAAGCCGAACACACACACACCAAGGCCCAAGCAGAAGCCAAACGCGAGCATGCCAAGGCGCAAGCAGGGGCTAAGCAGCGCAAAGCACAAGCCGAACGCGAGCATGCAAAGTTGTTAGCAGAAGCCAAACGCGAGCATGCAAAGTCACTAGCAGAAATTGAACAGCGTAGATTGCAGCTCCAATTAAGGCTCGCAGAAGCAGGTGGGGGTAATCGAGAACCCGCACCGGGGCCCTCAGCAGCGGTTAGCTCCCACACAAATTGATCCCGCCTTTCGACGATCGCAGGGATGACTTAGATGCATACCTCAAACGTTTTGAGAGTATCGCAGAAGGGAACAGCTGGCCCAAGAAAAAACGGGCTACAGCACGCAGTATGTCTGACTGGGGAAGCTCCCCGTGTGTTCGGTCGACTGTCCCCAGCAGATTCAATGGATTATGGTAAGGCAAAACTAGCTTTGCTCCAACATTTTCAGTTTACGGCAGAAAGTTATCACGAAAAGTTTCGTGAAAGTAAGCCGCTTGATAAAGAAACAGGCAAGCAATATGCAACACGTTTGCTCAGTCTTTTCGATCGATGGGTCGAGACGTCGGGAACGGCCACAATGTATGATGATTTACGTGCCTCGGCGGTGGCCGAACAGTTCATGAGGAACAGCCATAGTCGTCTGGCGATTTTCCTTCGAGAAAGAGAGTGCAAGACGCTGGACAAAATGGCTGAGGCAGCAGACAACTTTCTAGAGGCCCAGCGGCAAAGAAATTTGCCTTTCTTCAAAGAATCGTTCGAGGTGGGCGTCCCGAGAGAAAAGGATGTTCCATCAAATAGACAGTCATGAAAGTGCCTCATTTGTAACCGACCGGGACATAAGGCTGAAGGCTGCTACTGTCGCTTTAAGCCAAAACAGCTTTATTGCGTTTATTGCCGAAAAACAGGGCATGATATAAGTTCCTGCTCAAAGAAGCAGGAAAACCAGAAGCAATCGTTTTGTTGTGTTCAACCAGAGAGTGTTGTGCCTGAAACTGCGTCCACAACAGCAGATAGGCTTGAACCAGCTGAGGATAAGGTGATGGTCGGACTTGTCCGGAAAAAGCCTGCAGACGCCCAACACATGGCTGTACTAGAGGGCGAGCTCAGAGGCCTACCCGTACGGGTTTTACGGGACACGGGGAGAAATACAGTGGTGGTGCAGAGAGCACTAGTTCCTGACTCGGCTCTCACCAGCTCGAGATCGGTGTTCCTTGTTGTTGGCAGTAGTCTGGAAGTTCCCAAGGCAAAAGTCTATATCGTTTTTTCACTGCGATGCTACGCTGTTGTGTCGCCTGTGGCTGGGAGTGGCGTTCACAAATGCCTACTCCCACTTAATCGCAATGGCAGACACTCCTGCGTGTGAGATCTGTGGGTGCGACGAAGCTATAGAACACCTTTGTAACTGCCCTCGGTTCAGCGTGAGCGTGTACTTCTGGCTGCAACACTCCGCCGTTTAGATCCTCGGCCCCTTACTGAAGCCAAGATTCTGGGTCCTTGGAATAAGCCTTCATCGCAGAGGACAGCTTTGAAGGCACTTTTCAAGTTCTTGAAGGACTCAGGACTGAGTGCAAGATTGTGAACTATCCGTGTGTGCCCTGTGTACCCTGCAAGTAACGGCCAACGGACATGTACAAAAGTGATCATCTCCCTTTGTTCTCTCCCCTTTCTATCTCTCCCTCCATTCCCCTTCCCACGTGTAGGGTAGCATACCGGGCACTGCCTAGTTAACCTCCCTGCCTTTCCGTCTTTCTCTCTCTCTCTCTGGTAAAGTGCATAGAGACACCATTGTACGATGTCATAATTGGAAATACACCAGAGGCCCATGAGCCGTCAAATCCAGACATTAATTGGAAGAAATTGGAGGGCGTTGCTAAATTATGTCCTGACATAATCAATGACGAGGTTGCCAGTGAAAATGGTCAGAGCAAGAGCCCAACAGTGGTGTTGGCTGGAAAGGAAGTTTCCGGGCGAAGGAGGGAAAATACTGCTTAAGCATTGTCCCGTGAGGTTCACCAAGGAAATGCTAAAAACACAGCAAAGAGATGATGAGTCATTGAAGGCGTGTTGGGTGAAAGTAGGAAAGGTGTTCCATGGCAAGCACAGCACTTCGCGTATTCTGTCGAAAAGGATTGCTGTATCGCCTCTATAACTCGCCTCTGGCAGAGAGGTTCGACAGGTAACTCTTCCAAAGTCGTGTAGATCACAGGTGTTAAGCCTTGCCCACGATAGCCCGTTGGCGGGGCATCAGGGCATTAAGAAGACCACAGATCAAGTTCTGGAAGAATTCTACTGGCTAGGAGTGCAGGAGGAGATTAAGAGGTATGTCAGGCTGTGCGACTCATGACAAAGGACTTGCCCAAAAGGCAAAGTAGGGAAAGCTCTGTTGGGACGCATGCCTCTTATCGACACTCCATTTGATCGGGGCTCGGCCTTAGGCCGGGTTAAGGCCCGGGCCGGGCGTCAGTACTTGGTAGAACCGAGAACGCATTCCAAGCCTCCGCTAGCTTTTGTTAGCGTTTGTATTTTTCTCCCGTCCCTGTAGATTCCATTTTTGATTAATAAATACATTGCACTTCCTGCTGTACCTACATGCGAGACGACAAGCATACTTTCGCATAAGGTACGCAGTCGAAATCGGGGAGCCCGACTGGCCCGTCCGAGACATAGAAAGCCTGGCCCGGACATGGCCCAAGCCCGAGTGAGAGAATCTCCAAATGGCCCGAGCCCAGCCCGTGGGCCGGGCCGGATCCAGGCTTTCAGGCCGGCCCAAGCCCGTGCACAGCTCTGATCCCAACGCCGTGGCTCTGCCAAAGATAGATTCAGCAACCGTGGCAGAAGGTTTGGTGGAGATATTTTCACGAATAGGCTATTCCGAGAGAGATCCTTTGAGACCAGGGCTCCTGTTTCACTTCCGAAATGATGAGAGAGCTCAATGATCTCTTGGCAGTGAAACATCTCAGCACGACCCCTTACCATCCGATGTGCATTGGGACAATGGAGAAATTTAACGGCACACTCAAGCAGATGCTGCGGAAGCTCAGTCAGGAGCAGCCCAAAACGTGAGATCGTTATATCGTTCCGCTTCTGTTCGCATACAGAGAGGTACCGCAGGCGAGTCTGGCGTTTTCTCCATTTGAGTTGATATTTTGACGTCACTTGCGAGGACCGCTCGCAGTTCTCAGAGAGCTCTGGACCAGGGAATAGCTGGGAGAAGCCACAAAGATGACATATGGATACGTTCCCGATCTAAGAGAACGTCTCGAGCAAAGTGTGAGAGCGCACATCAAAATCTGTTGCATGCCCAACAGTCTCGCAAGAAATACTATGACAGGAACAGCAAGAAGCGGCAGTCAAGGGTTGGAGATCGTGCCCTCATTCTTTTGCCGAGTAGCCACAATAAACTCCTGATGCAGTGGAAAGGTCCATTCGTGGTTTCTGGCAAACAAAAAGAACGATGTGGATTATTGGATCGACTTGGGCCACACTACGAAGCTCTTTCACATCAATATGCTTAAGCGATACAAAGAGCATGCGTCCCAAGAGACCGCCCAAGCATCATCTTTCGTTGTAATCGAAGAAGTTGACAGGATCAGAAAACGTAGGCACTGATTGCATGAGTGGTTTATAAATTGCCGGAGGGTGATACAAAATGTACAGTACTATTATCCGGTGTTTGCAGGTGTTACCTGTGCAAATGTAGCCTGGCATAGTTTGTGGGTGGTTTTTCTTTCTTCTTCCTTCGTTCTCTGGTTATGGATGGTTCAGTGTGTACATATTCAGCTTTATGGTACAGACATGTGCAAAGTTTGTGTTTGATATTCTGTACTTTCATTTTCATTTTATTACCTTAAAGGCCCCAAAAGAGGGGTGTTACATAAGGGGTGGTAACAATTAAAAGCACAGATTCACAATAACAGGAAAGTTTTAACATTTTCAGCGAAAAGACTTGGGCAAGTGATGATGGCAACATTGTTTGGAAGGCCGTTCCAGTCTGCGGCTGCACGAGGAAAGAAGGAATTAGAAAAAGTGACGGTGCGTGAGCGTGGACGGGCAACTTGTAGGTGATGGCTGGTGCGATGAGATATGCGTGCTGGGAGAAGAATATAAGGTGCGATGTGCATACGGCTGTGGAAGAATTTGTGAAATAAAGACAGGCTGGCAATGCGACGGCGGAGCGATAAGGGTGATAATCCGGATGCTGTTTTTAAGGGGGAAACGCTGATGTCATAAGAGTACGATGAATGAATGAAGCGAGCAGCGCGACTTTGAACAGATTCGAGGGCATTGATGAGGTAAGCTTGATGAGGATTCCAAATGGGCGATGCAAATTCTAGTTTGGACCTGACGAATGATTTGTAAGCTAATAACTTGACACGTTTTGGAGCATGGTGAAGATGGCACTTGAGGAAACCTAGCATCTTGTTTGCTGACGATATTATGTTAGTAACATGCAAGCTCCAAGAAAGATCGCTAGAAATTGTTATGCCTAGGTACTTGTATGACTGAACTAGTTGTACGGGAACTTCTGATATTTCGTAAGAGAAAATTAGAGGATTACGGCGGCGGCTGATGGACAAAAGATTACATTTACGTGGGTTAAGTTCCATTAGCCACTTATTACACCACTCCTGAACAGCATTGAGATCATTTTGAAGAGAAGATTGGTCAGCAGTGGTGAGAATAGCACGATAAAGTACACAGTCGTCAGCGAACATGCGTATGTTAGATGTTACGTTTGAAGGCAGATCATTAATGTACACGAGAAACAGTAGTGGGCCAAGCACAGATCCCTGTGGAACGCCTGACGTTACTAGGAGTGAGTTAGAGTTCTTATTGCTAACGGAGACAAACTGCGAACGATTAGTTAAAAACTCTTCAATCCACTGCAAAATATGGGGGTGCAAATTTAATTGGGAAAGTTTTATCAGGAGGCGTTTATGGGGCACTTTATCAAAGGCTTTTGCAAAATCTAAAAATACGATGTCAGTCTGTAGATTACAAACAAGATTAGCATGCAGATCGTGAATGAACGTAGCAAGTTGGGTCTCGCAGGGATAACCCCGACGAAACCCGTGCTGAGCAAGTTGAAAAAAGTTGTTCGAATCAAGGAATGCCATGATATGGGTATAGATAACGTCTTCCATGATTTTGCAAGGAATGCTAGTTAGAGAGATGGGACGGTAATTAAGTGGCGAGTTCTTGTTACCTGATTTGTAGACTGGAACGACCTTCCCAATTTTCCAGTCTATGGGCAGTTGACCTGTGAAGAGTGACTGAGCGAATAACAAGCACAACAGAGATGAACATATATCTTTGGTATTAATCAGTATTTTAGCGTTGATATTGTCAGTTCCTGCAGAGGATGAAAGTTTAATGTTTTCAATTAGTGACGAAATTCCTGCTGAAGAAAATGTAAGAGAAGGCACAGTATCTTGAATAACTGGGGCGTTTGGAGGAAATGTCGGATCTGTTTCATTAGTAAACACGGAAGAAAAGGCTGCGTTGAACATATTGGCGCATTCTGTTTCGCATACAGTTTCACCCGAACCATCGGTGAGGGAAATAGTGCGTGTGTACTGGGGGTTAATGACTTGCCAGAACCTACGGGGGTTAGTTGACAACATTTTAGGCAGATCGGAGTTGAAAAAGGTGCGCTTGGCTTCTCGAATACTTGATAAGTACGTTTTTTCGGCTGCGAAATATTTGTTCCAAGCGTTCTGACTAGGAAGCAACTTGGCCGATCGGAAAAGACGCTTCTTTTTATTTTCAAGGCGTCTGAGTGTATTTGTGAACCATGGGTTTTGAGGGTTAGTCCGTATATTTATGTTCGGAATAAACCTGTCGACCAAATCATCGATTTTCCTCTTAAACAAGGACCAGTTATCATGAATGGATCTTTGATTAAAGTTAGATTGAAATGCTGGCAAAAATGCGCAAAGTTCATTATTTATTGCTGTATAGTTTCCTTTATCGTATAATCGGATAGTTCTTTTAGTTGTTGCGCGTAAGGATGGTTTAATCGTGAAGCCAGCATGTATGACGTGATGATCGCTGATGCCTGGTAGATACGTGATAGAATGAACGCATTCAAGGTTATCCGTTAATAATAGATCTAGAATATTTGCGCAGTCTTCGGTTACACAAGTTGGCTCGGATACAGTTTGAATGAGATTAAAATTAAGGCAAACGTCTAGAAATTCATTAGCATCCTTATTACCTGTAGCGGTTAGATTAATCCAGTCGATACTCGGAAAATTTAAGTCTCCGAATAGGAGAGTGCATGTGTTAGGGTGTTTAGCTTTAATTTCATTCAATGTGTTATTAAGTTTTCGCAAGAAATCTGGGCTGTTAGGAGGCCTGTAGCAAACGCCGATCACAACTGATTTAGGTGAAGCGTGGCATAAAACCCATATTATTTCTATATCTGATGAAAAGTTGATGGCTGAGCATGATAGGTCTCGAGCGGTGGCAATCAGTACCCCTCCTCCTCTTCGATCTAGGCGATCTTTGCGAAAAACACAGAAATTGGGCAAGTCAGAGAGCACTTCACTATCGGAAATATCGCTGTTAAGCCACATTTCTGCCAAGACTAGTATGTTACTGGCAGATGAAGTGACGATATGGGAAAAAATGTCGCGCTTTGAAATGAAACTTCGCACGTTAGTAAAGATTGCTGACAATGAAAGGGCTTCTTGGTGTACATGCCTAGAACGATCTGCGACAGGGGCTGAGATGGTTGCTATTTTACCTCTTTGACTGTTTGTGATGATTAATCGAATATGTAGCGTTTGGGACCAATGTGTAATGTTTTGAAGCGCAAAGAGAACTTATCGGATACCGATTTGGCAAAGGCTACAAGGTGTTTGCGGGCGTTACGGACGGGAAGGGAGAAGTCTTCGCCAATACTGTAGTTGGTCCCTTTCAGCTTATTGCCTAAGGAAAGGATGCTTTCTTTAGTTTTCGATGACGTGAATTTAACGATGATTAGCCTGGTGCGATCAGTAGAGCGGCGCCCGAGGCGGTGAGCACGCTCGATTAGATTGGGTTCGATGGCAAAACCTAGTTGAGTGGAGCAATGGTGAATGATTGTTTCTTCCGAGTCTGCATACGTTTCAGTGGGGTTAGTGTCAGGAATATTGTAAAAAATGAGATTGTTACAGCGAGACCGATTTTCTGCATTGTCCATACGTGCTTCCAGTTTGTCGACCCTGCAGGTAAGTTCAGTGTTAAAAGTTTTCAGGGCGTCGATTTCAGAATGGAGAGTAGAAAGTGTGGCGTAGTGTGATTCTAGAGTGTCCATGCGCTTGTTTAAGTCGGCCAAGGTTGTTTCGGTAGTTTTTAGTTGGTGTTTAATGTCCTGCAGATCTGAAATTAATGTAGCTTGTCCGGTAGTTAGTTTCTGGAGCTCGGAAAGTATGCTGTCGTAACGGTCGGGGCCTGGGTTAGTTTCAACATCGCCTGACAATAGTAAAAGAAAACGAAGAACACGTGAACACTCGGCAGCAATACTACAGCAACACTGAGGGCTTGGCAGCTGCAATAAAAAGTAGTTACTGGGTTTTTTTAGCAAGTACGGAAAACTTATTGCTAACCTGCATTGTGAAAAGTATCGGATTAGTAGCCTGTGCTGATGCACAGCTACCAAGCCCACAGAGCGGCGGTGATGACAGCAGGGGCTTTATATGGCTGATAGAATTATCAGATGGTGTTCTTGGTGATGGGACTGGCCACTGATGGTCCAAGATGACGTCCTCTGGCGGCGATGAGGGTAGGCGATGGGGCAGCAACGGTGATGGGGCAGGTGGATGAAAAAGGTCTTTTTCAAGGAAAGGAGCGGCGGTCAAAACTGATGAACAGGAGGCAGACGGTAGAGCGGCGAAAAGCAGTTGCACAGCGAAGGCAAACACCTGCATTGTGAAAAGTATCGGGTTAGTAGCCTGCGCTGATGCGCAGCTACCGAGCCCACAGAGCGGCGGCGATGACAGCAGGGGCTTTATATGGCTGATAGAATTATCGGATGATGTTCTTGGTGATGGGACTGGCCACTGATGGTCCAAGATGACGTCCTCTGGCAGCGATGAAGGTAGGCGATGGGGCAGCAATGGTGATGTGGCAGGTGGATGAAAAAGGCCTTTTTCAAGGAACTTCAGAGCGGCGGTCAAAACTGATGAACAGGAGGCAGATGGTAGAGTGGCGAAAAGCAGTTGCACAGCGAAGGCAAACACCTGCATTGTGAAAAGTATCGGATTAGTAGCCTGCGCTGATGCACAGCTACCGATCCCACCTGTTTTTATTTTCCCTTTTGTCACATGCATAAGGTTTGACCCTCCAAGTATAAGGTTTGACATGTTCCCTCTGAGCGCATTTCCATGTGTCTCCATGTGTCACTGTGTAAAGTGCCTTCTGTGATTACGACGGCGTCTAACTTGTCCGTTTATCATGTGAACATTAGTGTTCGTGTGTCAACGCCGTTTGTCTACTTCCCACATGAACATAAGTGTTGTGTGCACCAACGACAGTTTTTTTCTACGCGAAAAAAACTTTTTCAAAGGGGGGGATATGTGAGGTGCACAAAAGATCCTCGGAGGATTTGTGAACACGGTGCGTCGACAGTGGTGCATCGGACAGCGGGGCGCTGCGCGTGCCAGCCCAGCGTTGCGCGTGTGCGCATGCAAAGGGTGTGTTCGACACTGCAGGTCAACAGGTCTCTGCAGCGACGTCGAAGCTGCAGCCAGCTGATGCTAAAGAGCCCTCGGCAAACACCAAGCGTGCTAACCAAACCCCCAGCCCCTCAAATGGTCCGCAACACACTAAAGGTCATAAGGAGCAGTATGAGAAGGCCAAACCGGTGACAGCAGTAAGAAGCAGGGCGGTTGTCACCAGCCCTACTTCGCCCGAAAAGGACCTGAACCGGTGCCAGTGCCTGTCCTTAAACCAGCCAGGCCACTGATGTGGGCCCTTCTTGCTCCCCACCCGTGTTAGAATATTTAATGCTGCCAGACACAATGATTCATCAGCAACCAAACGCAAGTTCGACGGGAGAGCACCGCATACAATCTCTAGCCCACAGCAGATTCAGGTTCCAACCACGCTGCAGGTTCATCTGCCGCCGCCTAGCAAGATGCCTAGGCTGACCAGGCCAGCAGACATGAACCCGGTTGCTGTCATGGTGCTGGGCAGCCTTCGATTGCCGCTACCTCGCCGGTGTCCCCCTCCATGAACGGCTCGGTGCCAGTGGCAAGGGCGCCACTTGTGCGGCCGCCAGTCACGTTCAAGCCAATCAGTCCACGACCAGCAGTGAGCGTGTCCCAGCAGCCACATGCAGTCCACCACAGCCATTCCCCTGCCTTGCACCATGCTGTGCCTCCCCGTAGCCACCCGCCCGAGTAACGGGCAGCTCGGACCGGCAACAGCTGGGCGAATCTCACGACCCACGACACCCCCAGCTATCTCGGCTGCGCCTTCCCTCATGCGCCAGTCATCAGTTGCTGCACCTGTACCGCTCGCACTGGGTCCCCATAGAAGGCCGACCCACCTACCTCACCTGCCACTACGCATCCCTCTATGCTCACCGAAAGCTGGGCCGCAACGCCACAGCCAAAGTCGCCTGCCTGGGCCTTGCCTTCGTACCCCAGACGGCCTGCATGATTATTTCAATGAATTAGCCGTCGATTTGTTGCAACCCCTTTGAGCATCGTACATGCACATACCTGCTTCTTCATCAACTAGTCATCTAGAGGGGAGCCCTGTAGCGACCAGTGCAGCCAGCAGTGGCGAAATGTTCTATATGACGAAGTGTCCCCAGCACGCGCTGGTTAGAATGCCTTAGGACGTTACCCTTGGCCAGTCACTGCCGCTGCCACTTCGCCGCTCTCTCTCCTTCGGAAGTCTTTAATAAATATGGCCGCAGTCGCTTCCTAGGCGATGTTGTGACTTTGAGGTGGTCCCGTTGCGCTCGCCACCCGTTTTGTGACAGAGCGTTGCCAGCTCATAAGTCGACAGCGAAGACTCCGAGTCAGGCGTCGGTGAGAATAACAAAAGGGATTTTATACACTATGTACAGGTCATTACACAGGACAAGATTGGCACGGGAGCCGAGAACTAACCGTAAACGCGACTGTTCTCGCACGGCGACGTCCGGCGAGGCTCCAGCGCGTCACACATCTCACTCCCCTCATGAGCAGCACTCGGCTCACGGTGGGTCGGTCTCTCTGTAGATCAGGCTCGGTGGATCGGAGGTGCTCTCCAGGCAGCAGTGTTGGGGCTTATAAAGCCCCGAGAAACGGTTGTCACTCAAATGGTCCAATACAAAGCCAGCACTTGACGGCCGTCCGACAGGTCCAAACTGCGACCGCACTGGCCACCCGCTTCAAGTTTGCTGCATGCGGTGACTTCCAGGGGGAAAGGGAAACCGGCACCTGGCTGTCTAGCAATTTGCTGCACATTTGGACATGTCGCTCGCCGATGCTTCTCCATAGGGCGTCTTAGCTTATAAAGGGAGCGTTAGGGCGCTGTTGCCTTGCGGCGCAGCACCGGGCTTGTCCAAGGGCGTTCGCAGGAAAAATTTTGGCATCTTGTAGATTTGGAATCCGGGCTGGTTGTCCGGGCACAACAGCGACCTCCACAAGGATATTTTTACGAGTGATAGCAGTTCAACAACAGAAGTTCTAGAGAACTATGCCCCAGAGGCCTCTGGCACTCATCTTTTTTTTCTTGCTAGTCTCGTGTCCAGTGAGCTAGGAACAGCAGCAAGCATCTAAAGATAATCCTTTCTCAAGATTCGCAGTCACCGCGACAACTGATAGTGAACCATCCCTGAAAGGCTGACTGCTTCCGTCTGTTCTTCCATGCTGTCATCGATGATGCACGCAACAAATACGGGCCACCAGCAAGTGCTGTCATCCTTGCTCTGCGCTCTAACTTGGACCGCAGAACAACACATCTCATCATTCCCAAAATCAGATAAGATCGAAAACGGGCACCTGGTTCGTAGTGGTCAGTTTGGCTTCAACCACATCAATACAGTACGTGCTAGCAATTATGGTTAGCCTGCATTGCATGCTGTGAGATAAGAGAAAATAATTGCGAATGAAGTCGGGGACAGTTTTTGGGAGAAGTAAGGTACTGTCTGTGTGATCAGGAAGAGTTGGCAGGCATGCTGCTGGGTCCCTCATTTACATCTTCTAAATTTTAAGACCTGGCCAATTTTACGAAAACTTTGGCACTCACACCAACTTTGTAAAATCCGGTTCGCACTGCATAATGATTACAGCATAAAATAAGGATGTGTGATAACAACCATAGCAGAAGCCTCTCCAAGGGTGCCAACAATGTGGCTAGAGGGCTTGACAGAGTAATGTACTCCTACATTTCTGAGACACCCTTGGCATTAAGTGACCACTGTGTCCCAAGAGTTTCTACAGGACAAGTAACCAACTATCATTACTACCTCAAGAATGGTTCTGCTGCTCAAGCTGTGTTAGAAGAGCAATGCGAGTAGGACTACAAGAGAAACATACCTTGCGTACGTTGTTGATCTTCAGATGCCTCAACTCCGGCAGCTTAGCCACATGAACCATCGCAGCATCAGTGATGCCGTTCTCACAGTTAGTAAGATCCAGGCACCTGAACAACACATTGCATGTCTTAGGCACCAAGTTCCTCATAAAGTGCATGGTGCAGAACCAAGTAGAATAAACACATGTATGCATACTTGGCGAAGAGCACACATGCACAGTCGAATCTCAACAATTTGATTTTGAAAGGAATAAAAAATGTCTGTGAATTATGCAGAGCTTAGAATAAAAATAGTCCAGTAATCGGTTTCAATAAACCAGAGGTCAGAATTAGTGAGGTTCCACTGTATACACTAACAACCAGTAATCCCGAGCTCAACATCTTGCATACACTTTCTCAGAGACTACGATTTCCGACCACAAGTACTATGATCATGCACTATTGCAGTGCCTCAAAAGCCGGGTCCACTGAACCTACGGGTTCCTGGATTATGTCAGCAGGATCCTTGAAGCTTCTAGGTTTTAAAGAGACAACAAATGCCAAGGACAAGTCATTCCACACTCACAGATTGTCTTTCCAGGATAAAAAATCTTGAGATTTGAGCAAAAGCAGTGCCACCTTATGAGAAAAAGTAGCCTAAACATGAAATATTTGTAGTGGCTCACCATGAAATTCTGTGCACAAAACATGACGACAGCCTTCGAGTCCCGGCAAGCTGGCCAAGCCTCCCATGTTTTCTTTTTTTGTGTGTGCGTGTGGAAAATAATCCCCTTCCAAGCAACATAAAACATTGGCCCTATTGACCTGGAGTAGTTTAGAACAGCGGTTCTCAAACTGGGCTCCACGTAAATAGGCTTATGCAAATAGTGGTTTTTTGGTTTGAAGCGAATAATAATTTTCCTTCAATAATTTCGAAGCAAATATTTTGAGTACTTCTGGTGCACACAGAAATGTTTGAACAGCATATAGACATTTTTAAAATCATGCAGTTTGCTAACACACAAGGACAGTCTTGTGCAAATATTCTATAATGTTGAATATTCGGTCCAATATTAAAGTATTCGACAGTCTATTGGCCTGAATATTTGGTTTTTTATATCTAGAAGTATTCTCCTCAAATGAATAGCATTTCTAGAATGCTTGTGTCATGAGGTTTCAGTTCAGCACACCTCCTTTGGGATGGCACTATGGTGTCCACTCAGCAATGTTGCCAATCTAGCTATTTGGTAATGAAATCTAGCTACTTTCAGAAGCAACTAGCTACAAAAATTCATAGGGGTGTGCGAATACTGAAATTTTCAAATACGAATCGAATACGAATATGAAGAAAAAACGCTTTCGAATATTGCATTAGCAGGCATAAGGGTTAGCTTTACACACAGGAGAGGATCACGAATGGCTGTTTCGACGATGCTGAAATTGGCGCTGGTTGGTTGCTTGTTCTCGACTCAACAAGATTCAAAGCATTCATTTAAGTATAAGGCAGGACCTCAATAGCGCTGAAGCCCTTGAAGCTACACGAACATTCTCAAGCCAATGCAGAGCGTAAAACTTCAAAGGGTAAATGCTGCTCTTGGTGATGCACGCATATTCAGCACATCAGGCACGTACACATTTGAACAAGTTATGCATAGCCCATAGACGCTCCACCAGTTGCCACCCTTTTGCAGCTTTGAACGTGCCGTTCACTACATGAAGGCCACAGTTTCCCCACTTCGAGAATTCAGCAGCAATCACAGGATTCGCAAAGTTCTTCTTTCATGTCACAAATTTCATGCTTATGTTTGGCCCTTCCATTGATATCTGAAAGATTTTCGATCGTCTGTGGCACATTTAAATGTGGACACCAGATCTTCAGCTCGCGTTTACCCAAGAAAGCATGACGTCAGGTAGCGCATTTTCATGCTCTACTGCTTTCTGCATAGCACACAGTACGACGCGTTAGCGTTACTTTGGACGGGCCTAATCCGAGATGCAAATTCGAAATGTTTCGGATTTGTCCAGTGCAGGACAAAAGTGCACTTGAAGGCCAATACACCTGTCACATTGCATAAAGCTTGCCTGCGGCACCAGTGCAGTCATAAAACTAAGTTGCTCAGAATGGTAAGGTCATTACACAACTGGTTACTTTGCAGTTATACCAGCAATGGCAGAATATGGTAGGGCACAAAGCCATATTCCCTCTCCCCCAAAGCTGTGAAGCCTGCAGTGTGTGTGTGTTCACCACCTCCGGTAGAAAAGAATGCTTCCATCAAGGAGCTGCAGCATTGCGCAGGAAGAGTTATTTTGGGACTTCCATTGCTCACATTGCAAATCAGAAGCATCGCAACGTTTTATGCCGCTTTGCTGGAGCTGTCTACTGGTAAACAAAAAAAAAGGGACGAGGCCATCAAAGAACTCGCACAGAAGATGTAAGAAGCGCGTTGTCTGCATTGCATGTTCTCACCGACTACAGCGCCAGGGAAGTGTCAACTTTCGACTCTCCTTGCAATTCGAAGTGCGCAAGGTTTTTCGCTTGTTTGCTTTGGAAGGCCTGTGGGCTATAAGTAGTCTTTTGTACAAGCCATATGAACCATGACCTTTTTGTTACACGAACCAGCATGCGATTTCTTTGTTACGCGAGCTACCATTAACATGACTTTCATTCCCATAAAATAAAATTACCTAATCTTTCCCTTATATATGCACAAATTTTTAGAGTTTTCCCCGAGTTTTCCACACTATTCAAATTCCTTGAGAATTCCTCGTTTCCTCAGTTGATAGACATCCTACAGAAATAGTTTTTTACAGTCAATTCTGGGCTGTTTTGAGGGAAAATTTTTCATGATGTGATGAAAAACACCTGCAGATACCAAATCTCATGTTATCTAAAATTTGACTTTTTCGAGATTTTCACTATTTGATCCTCGCATCCCCCCCTTAACTGCAATTCTGTTGTTGTGTGGCTACTGACTCCATGGAAACCTTTGAGGTGTATATGCCGCAGACCTGCACGCCCAGCATCACCCTGCATCAGGCGTTGAAAAGGGGACCAACTACATGTGCCTTGTGCTGGTTCCGTTTCATGCTTTAGTGAATTTCACAAGGAGGAGAGCTGTCTGCCGTGGCAGCTGCAGTCAGCTTAGACTCATCCCAAGGAAATTGAGGGAGCCGTGAGCCCTCCAATCCACCTTTTTCACAAAACATGCGCCCCCTGGGGACAGGAAAAAATTTGTCTGCTACCGGTTGAAAACAAATGCACATGGGAAGCACAGGCACGACCTGGTTCCATAAGGAGCCAGCTACTGTTGCAAAGTGGCAAGTGTGTACTTGAGAGCTGCCACCATTTGTCGCATGCGCATGTGACTAACATGAACTGTGCATGCGTGGCAGGAGCAGGCGATTTCATTTTCAACCAGTGGCGCTGGAGGAGAAGAGGCGCGCATGAACAGAGTGGCCTAGTGAAAAAGGCACATTGGTGTATGCCGCTGTGTCAGCTGGTCCATGGCTGCGCTACCAGCGGTTCACAAGCGCTGTAACTAGCATGGCGGCGTGCGTCAACAGAGAAATTGAGCATAGCATGTCCCGTTTTGCGCGCCGCCTGTGTGCACATGCTAATTGGTCCCGACCTGCCCAAACAGCTGACCGGCGTCTTGTGGCAATCTCAGGGTGATCTGTGCATGCACAATGGCTCCCTGCAGAAGCAGATTGCGCTATGCCATGTTTCTCTAATTGGAGGACGCATGTCTCTCTTGACTTCTACGGAACGAGTCTGAGCTGACTTCAGCTACCCTTCTCTGCGTGAAATTTGCTAAACAAGCACGACGGCACGAACATGAAGGTTTGGATTATGGTTTATGGGGGTTTAATGTCGCAAAGCGACGTAGGCTATGAAGGACACCATAGTGAAGAGCTCCGGAAATTTCGACCACCAGGGGTTCTTTAACGTGCACTGACATCGCACAGTACATGGGCCTCTAGAATTTCACCTCTATATCTATCGAACATGAAGGGGAGCTAGCATGGGTGCCCTGTTCCGACACCTGATGCGGGGTGGCGCTGAGCACGCAGTGTGAACTCCTAGTAGGTGTCATGGAGTCACTGATTAAAAGCAACAGCTGCGCAATGACGCAATCGCAATTAAGAGAAGCACTTGGAGGGGCCACATATAGGTTTCACACCCCACAAATATATTGGCACAGCATGTAGGTCGGCTCCCCGAATTTCCAATGGCTAGTCTTCCAGAAAGTTGGCACAGCTTCGTGTGACAAAGCTTCAATGCATTCTCTCTTTTTTTCATGTAATGGCGTTGTGTGTATGAAAAATACAAGATTTTGAAAACGCCTATTGTGCAGTTCAACATTTTTTTGCGTGCCAGAAGTACGCAAGTTATTCGCTTAGAAATTATTGAAAAAAATTACTATTCACTTCGAACCAAAAAAAAACACTATTTGTATATGCCTGCTTTTTACTTTCTTTTAATATATCTAAGAAGAAGCAAAATCCTCAAATTCATGTCAGTACCGAAAGTCGTGTCGTGTAAAGCTTGTTTTCAGAGCTGTGCTACCTGTAGAGTGTAAGAACCGATTAGGATTCCCATGCACTGAATGCAACGCTGGCTAACCTGAGCTTAAGGCAACTAGTGCTGATGGTTGCCAAGGAGACATCGCTGACAGACCGGTTGCGACTCAGATCCAGCTCCTCCTGAACATTTTCCACCATGCGAAGACAGAAATGAGAAATTAGTGCATTGTGAGCATCCTTGTATCGATTTTCAAGAAATATATAACACTTAAACAACAAAGCATGCAGCCCGTGTGAAAAGGTGTAAAAGAAAACATGACAACAAAAGACAAGGCACTACAGTCGAACTTGGATATATCATATTCTAAGGGGATCACAAAATATTTCGATATAGTGAAAATTCGATATACAGATAGTAGAGGCTGAAACTGCACTCGTGATCACGAAAAAATGTGGCTTACCGATATGAAGAGTCATGAACCACAAAGTCCGGGCATGCAACGTAAAAGCACTATTTGACGGCAAAAAAAATCATTAATTTTGGACTGCTTTTTGTTGTGAGTAATGAAGTTGAAAATGCTAGTCTCGATCTTCTCAGAACTGTTCAGGTGCGACAGCCCGGTACCTTCCATTTCGCCACAACACTGCATGAGGCTGACCGCTGACGCCAGTTCAGTTGCTGCACACGAGCGCATCTCTATGGGAACACAGTTTTTCTCTTGTTGCTGGAATCACCTTCTTGGAAGCCAGCTATTCCGGCAACAATGTCCTTATCAGCGAGGTCAGCTACAGCCTAAACTTTGCTGTCAACGTTGATGAGGTCAGCGGTAACTTCCGACGGGATGACGCCAAGAAAACGGGACAAGTCGTGAAACGTGTCCTCCAAGCATTCATCGTTGTCACCCAAAGCTTCCAGACATTCATCTCCAGCCATTTCAAGCTTGCCTTGCCGAAACAGTTGGCTACCGTGGCCTGTTTCATGTCGTTGCTAGAGCCGGGAATCATATGGATGGTGTCGAGGTGGTCAATCTTGAGATCAGTTCCCATGCCGAGGTTTTGTAAGGAGCTGCTGAACAAGTCGCCTTCTGTAGCCTACCTTGGAAGCCTTCATGATGCCCTGGTCCAAGGGCTGCAGTCTAACTGTGGCGTTCAGCGGAAGAAAATTGAGTTCAATGTTCTGCAGCTTGCGAGCTGTTTGATGGGGCTGAGCAGTTGTGCACCAGAAGGCAGACTCGTCAGCCCAACCTGCCGAACTCGGCGTCCCAAGCCTGCAGCCATTCAACAAAAAGTTGGCGTGTCATCCAGGCCTACCTTTTACAGGCATAGCGTATGGAAAGCTGCTTGCAATTCTTGAAGCAGCACAATGACATGCTCTTTCCGATAACAAACGGATGCACCCTGCTCGAGCCGTCCATGTTTGCCGTAAGCAGAACCGTCACACGCGCTTTGCTCATTTTCCCGCTGTGCCATAAGCTCCCAAGGAGATCGAGCGTCTTATTCGGCAACAATTTCCAAAACAGACAAGTCTCGTCTGCATTGCAGACCTCGGAAGGCGAAAACTTTGTAGCGATCTCTGGCCACTCCTCTGACCTCTGAAAGCTACTGCTGCATCTTCTGGCTGCTGGCAGGCCCACTTTCGCCTGAAATGGCCTTTTCCCGCAATGCCGTGGTGGTTTCTAAAGCTTTGCAGTCACCCTGTGCCACCACAAAAGCAATTTGCCAAGAGCCGTGACAAACCATTTGGCAGTCTCCATTAACATGGGGCCACCCAAGGGGATGTTTTTTGCTCGGGCTTTTTGCTCGGGCTCGGGCCTCCTCACTTTGTCGAAAGCAGCAGGGCGCACACGACATGCTCCCGAGCGACTTTGCTCACCTGCTTTGAGAGTAATGTCCTGCTTGTTTTTTTAACAGTGTACTTGATTGCTTTGTGGAATGCCGAATGCATCTGCCATGGAGGAATTCGTTTCGCCAGTCTCGACACATCGGGTCACCTCAAGCTTTGTTGCGAAGTCCAGATTCTTTCTCTTTTGTAGCAATAGCTACATTACGGTAGCATTTCAAGCATTTACCGTGGTGGTGGATGGATGGCGGTAGCTGCACCGCCATTGATGTCACGTGTGTTGGCCACAAGGTGCGGAGCAGCTGCCAGCGGAGCTTTGCAATTCACTGAGCAAGTTCCACTCAGCAGCTGTAGCTGTAGCATCACTCCAGGTTTAGCAGAGCTAAACCACCGCCAATTTTTTTACACCTGAATATGCCATAGATCACAAGATGACAGTAGTCACGCATGCTACAATTGGCGTGTTGAAGCAAAGACACGCGCACAAGAAAAATGCAACAGGCGCTACTCTGGCCGATGGAGTCGTAGTGCCGTCAGTTGAGGAGTCTATGAAGGAATGACAAAGGAAAATGAAGGAGAGGGAGAGAAACTTGGCAGAAATGCGCTGGTGGTGCCAGTTGTGCCTGTTATCGGGGAGCCGCGGGCGCAATATGCCTTTTTCACAAGATGAGGCGCCCTCTAGACAGAGGCGATAATTCGTCTGCTACTGGTTTGAAAACAAACGTGCATGGGAGACTTGGGCACGATCTGCTTTCACGAGGAGCCAGCTACTACTGTGAAGTGGGATGTGTGTGCTTGACAGCTGCCACTACCTGTCGACATGTGACTCACTAACATGGACTGCGCGTGCACAACAGGACCTGGCGGTTTTGTTTTAACCAATGGAGCTGGAGGACATGAGGTGTGCATGCGTAGAGCGGCCTTGTGAAAAAGGGCAAATCAACCACCTCACCCTTCAAGTTCTCTTGTCTTCCTCACCAGAGAGGAGACATTGCCCTCATTTACAACGGGTTTTCTCTCTCCTTTCCCAGGAGGAGGCACGGGCTTGCAAACGTCACCGCTCGCTTCCGTGCCGCACGCTGTGCGACCAGATATGCGAGTGTCTTTGGGGAAAGCGCACCTCCCAGGGGGCTGGCGTGACGTTTGAAATATCGAATGGCCGATGAAACTGGAGTACGATATACTATGCAACTGTCCTATACTTTTACACAGTATTTCAAGGGATAATCTTTGTGTTCGATATGGTCAATAATGTGAAATACATGCAGATTCGATATATCCGGGTTCGACTGTAATTATAAGCCTAACTAAAGAAACGCAGAAAAAGGGGGGTGGGGGGGTGCATCAGAATGCGCACGAAAAGTGAAAGGTGAATGTCATTGCAAAACAGAGGACAGCATGCAGGCACACAGAGCGCACAGTAAACGGGGCTGAAACTGAACTCACCAAATGGCGCAGGTAGGCAATAGCATCTCCAATACCTTTGCTGGTAGCTGGATGAGGAAAAAAAAAGATATTTAGTAACAGACATCCAGATGAATACATGGCAGGGTAACATCAAGTGCAGAACGCTACATGACACAGTCATGACAAAGAGGTGTTGTGTTGTGTTGGGTTTTATGGCACATAGGCAGCTAAGGGTATCATGCGCCAAGCTCAAGGTATAGAATTGGTTTTCTGTAGAATGTTTAGGAATATGAAAAATCGTCGATGGTGTAGATGGCCTAAAAAGATTGTACTGCCTAATAATAACACAGAAGAAGAAATCAGGAAACGGCTAATGGTAAAACCCCAGAGAAGGTCAGGTAGCCTCAGCGGCTATCCTTGGCTGGGCAAGGATCCTGAGGCTCCCAACCAATCAAATAAAAAGCCTCAGCCTTCTTCTCAGGAATGAGAAAGTGGCTGAAGTCGTTTCAGTCGATCTAGTCGTTTCAGGTACGAAGGTCTCGCTGACCTGTAAACTATGCATCCGTAATCTAAGGTAGAGCGTACCACGGACAGATAAATTTGTAAAAGACATGTCCTGTCAGCACCCCAACGTTTACATGACAGTGTTTTGTTTGAGTATATTTAGGGATCCGGAGGCTTTCTTTTTCAGTGCGTTTATATGAGGCAGGAAAGTGAGTTTTTTGTCAAAGGTTATCCCTAGAAATTTGTGCTCATTTTTGACGGGTATCTGTGTTCCGTTCAGGTGTATGAATGGGTCAGCTTGCATGCCTCGTTTCAGCGAGAAAAGAACGGCTACTGCTTTGAGTGTGGACAACTGGAAACCGTTCTGATCTGCCCATGTCACTAGTTTATTCATTATCAACTGTATTCGTCTCTCGCATGTTGCTACGTTTGAGGATGTGCAGGCTATTTGAAGATCAGCTACGTACACTGAATACAGGATGGACTTTGGGATTATTTTACTTATAGAATTCATTTTTATAATAAACAATGTCATGCTTAAAATGCACCCCTGAGGAACCCCGTTCTCTTGAACGAAGCTCCTGTGCAGGGTAGATCCCAGGCGTACCTGAAATGAGCGGTCGGAAAGGAAGTCATTCAGGCAGTTCAACATCCTGCCTCGGATACCTAGGTCCCCTAGGTCACGGAGGATCACAAATCTCCAGGTATTTTCATACGCTTTCTCCATATCGAAGAAAATGGCAAGACAGTGCAGTTTGTGTATAAAAGCTTCTCTTATTGTGTTTTCGAGGTGAACAAAATGGTCTGTTGTTGAGCATCCCTTTTTAAAACCGCACTGATGGACATCAAGAAGTTCGTGGGATTCAAGGACAAATATTAGTCTTATATTCAGGACACTTTCAAATGATTTGGCCAGACAGCTTGTAAGGGCTGTTGGCCTATAGCTACAATGGGAAGTTGGTGGTTTTCCAGGCTTCAGGAAAGGCACTATCACTGCTGTTTTCCACGTCTTAGGCATTTTTCCTTCTATGAATATCTTGTTAAAGAAATTCAAGAGTGCCTTTACGGCAGGCTGAGAAAGATGCACAGCCTTTCATAGTGTATCTGATCGGGTCCTGGGGCGTTTTCTTTTCCGGCAGACAGTACTCTATTTCTTGGAGAGTGATTAAATTGTTGTATTGTTCCTTCCCCCCTCCACTTATTGGAAGTTTGTTTTTCAGCTATATTTTTGTGTTTCAGAAATGACTGCGTATAGTGAGACGAACAAGAAACTGCAGCGAAGTGTTCCCCCAAAATGTCTACCTGTTCCCATATGCTTGTTTGTGTGCCAGGTGCTGTCAGAAGAGGAACTGTGAACGGTGAGAAGTTGCCACTTAATTTTCGAACCAGATCCACAATTTTTTTTTTTATGTGATTTGACTGTTTATAGATGGAACATAACTCTGCCAAGAGGCTTTCTCGGCACTGCGGCGGATGTACAGAGCTCTGGCTCTTGGCTTTTTAAAATGTACGAGGTGTTCTTGTGTTGGGTACATGCAAAACTTAACCCAAGCCCTATGTTGTTGTTTTTTTGCTTCCTTGCATTCTTTTGTCCACCACACCTTGTGATTTTGCTGCACCACTCCTGAAGACTGAGGAATAGCTAAGTGCGCGGCAGTAATTATACAATTCGTGAACATTTCGTTTATCTCATCGATGCTGAGGTTTTATAAAACTGTATCTTCTAAATTGGCTTGTGCTCCAAACATTTCCCTGTCTGCTAAATGCAGCTTCCAACGTCGCGGTTTAGTTGGGATGATTTCTGGTGCAGATGTAACACTTATTAATACAGGAAGGTGATCGCCGCCATATGGGTTGTGGATGACATCCCATTTGAAATCATTAAAAACAGATGGTGAACTAAAAGACAAATCTAAACAGCTCATATTGCCCAAGGTTGGAGAGCAGTATGTGGCCTTTTCCGTGTTTAGACGACGTATATTGTTTATGAGAATAAAATCTTCAATTGTTTGCCCCCTAGAGTCGCAGCGCTCGCTTTCCGCTTCCCCAAAAAGGGAAGTGAGCGTTAAAATCCCCAACTACCAGATATGGCTCTGGAAGTTTATCAGTTCTTGTAGATCATGGACTGTTAATGTGAAATGTGGATGAATGTAATGTGTTTTGTAGCTGACAATGCTGACAGCAACCGCCTCAAGTTTTGTTTTGAGCTTGATTTCTTGAGCAGGGACGCCGCTTTGAACGACAATCACGACGCCTCCCGAGAGTCAATTTGCCTGCTCTCGATCGCGTCTAAAAGCTTTACAATGTTTCAGGATATGCACATGTTGTGGACCAAGATTGGTCTCCTGAAGACATAAAACTAGCATTGACCCTAAAATATGTTATGTCACTGTAATTCCGCACAGCACCTCCAGCACCTCGCCAGAGGTGCTGGAGGACAGCGGAGAAGTCGCAGTTGTGTTAGTTTCAGGCCTCCTCCGACGGGGGGAAGTCCTGCGGGATGCCAACCCATGGACCGGCGCTCCCTGCTTTGGCAATGGCAGGGTAGCTTTCGCTGACCCTGCCTGGGGCGTGGATGGCCCTGCTATAGGCTCTGGGAAAGCGGCCTTGGCAGGTGCTGGAGTGCTGTGTGGTGCCACGCCCCTGCACACCACATCAGCGAAGTTTTGTTTTGCTGTGAAGGAGAATGTCTTTGTAAGCGCAAAACACCTTCTCACTTCTTTAAATGAAATGTTTTCCTTTATCTTTATGGTGATTATCTTTTTTTCTTTCTTTCAGGTCAGACATGCCCTGGAGTATGCAGCATGGTCTCCTTCACAGTTTGCGCAGCGCAAGGCTGAGTCACACTCATCAAACTGGTGATCATTCAAAGCACATTTTGCGCAAGTTTTGCGACCATGGCAACTCTGAGCCGTGGCCGAACCTTTGACAATTAAAACATCTGCGAGGGTCGGGTATGCATGGTCTTACATTAACTTTCAAATATCCCACGTCGATTGTGTCGGGCAATGTGCTGGTGTTGAACGTGAGGATCAAGTGTTTCATGTATATTTCCTTATTGTCCTTCCGGATCTTGATTCGGTGGGCATCTATGACATCTTGGTCGGTGAGCCCTTGGAGCATTTCTTTTTCGGTGATGTGAACAAAATCATTTTCGGATATTACGCCTCGGACCATGTTCAGTGATCGATGGGAAGCCACGGAGAGAGGGATTTCCGCTCCGGACGTTAGGTTGGAGCTTAGTGTGTTGGACACTGCCGCACAGTTCGAGCAATAAATCGCCGCTGGCCATTTTTGAGAGCTTATAGCCAATGCCTAAGATTTCTGTCAAGCACTTTGAGACAAGGAAGGGGGATATTATTCTTAAGAGGACTTCTTGTTGGGCAAGTTGGTACTTGAACATTGTACTTTTTAGGCGGCAAAACCACACACACACAAGAGAAGGAAACGAGACAGAGCGCCACTCACAACTGGTTTAATTTGGGGAAGCCACATACATGCCTATATATACAGTCAACCGGCGCCTGCGCAAGGAGCATATTCATACATCAAGTAGTACACGATAAGCATCTTTCAAAAAACTGTTTCCCGCCTTGTATAAAGATAATGACGTTTCACTGATGCACAAACTGCCTTTCTTGCTGATATAGAATGCTTCAATAAGTAGTTCTCTTGCTTTTACATTGTCACTCCTGGCCAGAGTCCGCACCGTTGAAAAACATGGCTCACAAGAGCGCAAAGGGCAGGATCTACTAATATGTTTTGGTAAATTTGGGCCCTCTTTATTTTGTTCCACGTTTTTTCATGTTCCCTGATTCGCTCATTGACACAGCGCCCGGTTTGTCCTATATAGGAATGACCGCACGAGAGGGGAATTTCGTATACTACCCCTTCGGTACACCTCATGAATTGTCGCCCGTGCTTGGTTCCGCAGCCTGTTTCTTTTTGTTTTTGCTTTCTTTTTTCTAATCGAGGGCAAACACTTCCGAGCTTCAGGGGGGCTGTGAAAACGAGCGGGACACCATGCCTGCTCGCCACCTTTTTCAGGTTGTGGGTCAACTTGTGCACATACGACACCGCCACAGGTCTCGCCTCTTCTCGAGGGACCTCTGCCCAGCTCTCACTGCCCTCGACTTCATCTTCTGCAGCAGGCTTTCGGCGACCCCTGTCACGAGCGAACCAGGGAATCCGGCTGAAGCCAGCCTGGCCAATTTTGGTTGTCGAAACTTAGTCGCATCTTGTGAACAAGACTTCTTTAGTGCAGACTCAAGAGAGAGTGAAGCAATGCTTCTTTTTACTAGCTTTTAATGCGCAGAGTCAAATGGCAGAAGTCCTTTTTTTGCTCGCGGGGCGTAAGCCCAACACACATGATCCTTCCAGAACTCAATCTTAAGATCTAAAAACTGTAAAACATGGTCCACAGGCAGTTCACATGTAAAATCTAAGCCTTTTCCATGTTGTCTAAACAGAGATAAAACATCGTGTGCAGCTTCAGCAACATTCAAGCTTGCGTCCTTGGTTAAAATAATCAAAAAATCGTCCACATATATAGAAACTTTAAAAACTTTGTTAGACGGTGTGTGCCACGATGCGGTCGCTTAACCCGTTCTGTCTCGCTATGCAGGTGATCGCTCCCCTCTGGATTACCACGCTTTTCCCCGCCCCTCTTGCTGCCTGTCCACCGGACATCTCGCCGGAATGGACGCCCGCTCTCAACCGAACCGATATGTGCCAGCCTTGCGCCATCACCGCTTCGCTTGATCGTGCGCTGACCTCACCAGTGCACTGCACCCTCGACAGACAGTTGGAAACACCATCGCCATCAACATCCTCTCCCGCTCCAGCTTTTAAGCAGCTTCGGCCACCGGCGTCGCCTTGTGGGCTCGGTGGCTGTGCCACGATGCGGTCGCTTAACCCGTTCTGTCTCGCTATGCAGGTTAGTAAGCCATGTTGTCTTTACGCTAAGAAATCTAGTGATTACTTTTTGATACAGCTGCCGAGCCCGCAATGCTGCCTTGCCATTGTCACTGAGTGTTCTGATGTCATTATTTCCTTGCTCTTGTTGTCCGGCGACATAGAGACTAACCCCGGCCCTGCCTCACTCGAAACTGTAGTTACGGAACTTAAAAAATTGTCCGCCGGTCAGTCGACAATAATCGCGGAAGTTACAGACCTCAAAAACCAGTTACTAACAACAGACAACCTTATTTCTGATCTAAGCAGGCGCATCAGGGCTCTTGAAGGTCATTACCAAACCATTCAGTCACTACGCACAGAGATAGAAGGCCTAAGCACTCACACCACCCAGGCAACTCGCCAGCTCTGTGATCTCGAGGATCGCATAGACGAAGCAGAAAACCAATCACGAAGAAACAACCTCATATTCTACAACATTCCGGACCCTGACCCATCTGAAACGTGGGCCGACTCTGAAAAGCTACTAATTCGCCATTGCTCCGAATTTTTGGACATCACCCTCGACCCCAAAACAATAGACCGCACTCACCGTCTTGGGCGCCACGAACCTGATCGCTGCCGTCCGTTAATTGCCAAATTCGCACTTTTCAAAACGAAGGACGAAATTCTAGCTAATGGCCGCAAATTCAAGGACACTGACTACTCCGTCGGTGAAGATTTTTCACGCCGCGTTCGCAATGTGCGCAAACATCTAGTTACATTTGCCAAAAGCAAGACTAACCGTTTTTCTTTGCGATACAAAACCCTGTTCATCGGTTCCCGACGATATATCTTCGACGAACCATCGCAATCTGTAAAAGAGATACCATAGCGGTTGCTGCGCCGCCAGCCCCCAGCCGCTCATGTACCTACCACCCCCCAGCCTAATCTTTCCTTTTCGGCGATTTTCACAAACATACGTAGTTTTCTTCCGAAACGTGAAATCATCTCCAATCTTGTGTGTTCATCTGCTAGTAACTTGCTGATACTTACCGAAACATGGCTCACTAATGGCATCACCGATACTGAAGTTCTTGCTGACTTACCGAATTTTAACCTTCTTCGCAAAGATCGCACATCCGCTCGAGGTGGAGGCGTTTTCATCGCAGTTAGCAATCAGTTCTCGTGTACAGTTATTAATATTCCATCAGACCTTGAGATAGTATGGCTACTTTGTCGCGCTGCGCCCCAAACCGTACTGCTGGGCGTTTGTTATAGAGCGCCAAATACCAACTCCGATTTCTCTCGAATTCTTGACGTGATCAGCCAATTAACAAGGAAATACCCAAAAGCGCATATCATTCTTTTTGGAGACTTCAATTTTCCAGAAATCAACTGGCAGACACAGACAGCTGTCGGCAACAGGGAAGCGAATGATTTTATCGAGGTCTGCCTAAACTTCAACTTAACTCAAGTGGTATCTGAACCGACCCGCGGTGCAAACATCCTAGATCTAATCCTGACTACCCACCCGGAAGCCCTCTCATCTATCACTTATCTACGCGAAATCAGCGACCATAAAGTAATCCACGCCACATTTGAGTTCCACCCATCACGACGCCAGAATCAAAACAAAACTATTCGCCTCTACGACAAAGGAAACTATGAAGCCTTTAGTCTTGAATTAAACCAATATCTCACAACATTTGAAGCATCTTTTCACGATAATTCAGTAAATGACAATTGGTCCCGTTTTAAGAAAAAGGTTAGCGAACTAACCGATAGATACATCCCCAAAATAAGCTTCCACTCGGACCGCCAGAAACCATGGTATACCAAAACGATAAAAAGACTCGACAATAAAAAGAAGCGCCTTTTCCGTGCGGCAAAATTAAAGCAATACGACGAGTGCGCATGGGAAAAATACTATACAGCCGAACGCACCTACCTATTAGAAATTCGCTACGCAAAATACTCTTTCCTTCACAACGACCTCCCCAAATTGTTGACTTCCAATCCCAGAAAGTTTTGGCAGGCCATAAGTGAGCACCCGGCACATACCATCACTCTAACTAAAGAGTCTGGAGAGGAAGCTGATGACATTGAGTGCGCTGACATTTTTAATAACGCCTTTTCATCTGTGTTCACTAATGAAATTCACCCACCAACTGCAACTTTCGCCGTCAATATAGAGTCCAGCATGCCTGCTATCGCGTTTTCTGAAGCCGGCATTACCTCGCTCATTGAACACCTTAAAACTTCATCATCGGCCGGCGTCGACGAAATTAACTCCAAAATACTGCGCAACACTAATAATATTTCTGCAATGTACTTATTGTTATTGTTTTCACAGTCGCTTTCTACAGGTTCCATTCCGGATGACTGGAAAGTGGGAAAGGTCATTCCCGTCTTTAAGTCCGGTAACAAAGATTCTCCTTTAAATTACCGTCCGATATCATTAACCAGCATACCTTGCAAAATCATGGAACACGTCATCTATTCTCAAATCATGGACTTTCTTGAAGCTATCAACTTCTTTCATCCCTCACAACACGGGTTTCGCAAGGGTTTGTCATGTGAAACTCAACTGGCCGTCTTTCTTCATGACGTTCACTCTAACCTCGACCTAAATTTACAAACTGACGCTATTTTTCTAGACTTTGCTAAAGCATTTGATAAAGTTCCCACAGGCGTTTACTGCTAAAACTAACCATGCTAAAACTGCATCCTAACGTCTTATTGTGGATCGAAGAATTCCTTTCTAAGCGCTCCCAGTTTGTTCTCGTTAACAGCCAGAGTTCCAACCCTCTTCCAGTAACATCAGGCGTACCCCAAGGTTCTGTACTTGCTCCCCTCCTATTCTTAATCTACATAAACGACTTACCCTCAAACCTGGTTTGCAATGTTCGTCTGTTTGCAGACGACTGCGTTATTTACCACACGATTTCCAACACCTTTGACCAATCACAGCTGCAAAACGACATTGACACAGTGCATGCCTGGTGCGATGACTGGCTAATGTCGCTTAATCCTAATAAATGTAAACTCGCATCTTTTCACCGCCGGCGTAACCCCCATATTTTCTCTTACTCCGTTGCTAACGTTCCACTAGAATCTGTATACTCATACAAGTACCTAGGTGTCACCTTGTGCCAGGATCTCTCCTGGCGCTCTCATGTAACGAACATCGTCGCATCAGCTAACCGGTCATTGGGTTTTTTGAAACGTCATCTACGGCACGCCCCTCAAAGTATTAAACTTCTCGCCTACCAATCACTCATTCGACCAAAACTAGAATACGCATCTGCTATCTGGAGCCCGCAACAAGCATATCTCATCAGTTCACTAGAATCTGTCCAAAATCGCGCCACGAGGTTCATTCATTCTGCCTATTCATACGACATCAGTGTATCGTCACTTAAACGACAATCAGGTTTATCAACTCTTGCCCATCGTCGTCGCATTGCTTCTCTTAGTCTGTTTCATAAGTTTTTTTACAGTTCCCTCGGACAACCACCCTACATCACACCGCCCGCTCGCATATCTCATCGCACCGGCCATCCACTGCAAGTGTCATGCCAACGCACCCGCACCGTCACTTTTTCTGCATCCTTTTTTCTTCGCACTGCTAAAGACTGGAATGGCCTTCCCCACGACGTTGATGCCATCACCTGCCAATCAAGTTTTGTGAACAATTTAAATATGCATTTGATAAATATCATGTAAGCAATCATATTCAACCCATATTTGTACTCCCACCCCTTATGTAACACCCCCAAAGTGGGGTCTTTAAGGTAATAAAGTGAAGTGAAGTGAAGTGAAACCTGATGAAGGAATTGGTCCATTTGTGAAAGAATGATGTTACATAATACCGGCGCAACGCACGATCCAATACAAATGCCCGCATTCTGCAGAAAATACCACTGGTCAAATGTTATAAAAGTGGACTCCAAGTAAAACTTTAAAACAGTTAAAAAATCACCAATAGAAATACCTGCAGACTAGTCTTTTCTTGTTAAAGCATTTGAGCAAACTACAAGTGGGAGATCCGTTTCTAACGAAAAGATTTGAAGAAGTTTGTGAATTTATAAAATCTGAAGCTGAGGTTGGGTGTGCTTTTTCAGTAGATATTGTTGATTTATTTTATTCTGTACCCCACGCTGCCCTATTCACTGCAGTCAGGGAATGTATTGAAAGAAATGAACCTGTTTCCTTCCAGAACTCTAATAATAATAATAATAATAATAATTGGTTTTTGGTGGAAAGGAAATGGCGCAGTATCTGTCTCATATATCTTTGGACACCTGAACCGCGCCTTAAGGGAAGGGATAAAGGAGGGAGTGAAAGAAGAGAGGAACAAATAGGTCCGTAGTGGAGGGCTCCGGAATAATTTCGACCACCTGGGGACCTTTAACGTGCACTGACATCGCACAGCACACGGGCGCCTTAGCGTTTTTCCTCCATAAAAACGCAGCCGCCGCGGTCAGGTTCGAACCCGGGAACTCCGGATCAGTAGTCGAGCGCCCTAACCACTGAGCCACCGCGGCGGGGCCCAGAACTCTGCAGGTATTTCTATTGATGATTTTTTAACTGTTTTAAAGTTTTACTTGGAGTCCACTTTTATAACATTTGACCAGCGGTATTTTCTGCAGAATGCGGGCATTTGTATTGGATCGTGCGTTGCGCCGGTATTATGTAACATCTTTCTTTCACAAATGAACCAAGTCCTTCATCAGGTTTTACCGTCTAAAAAAGTTAAAGTTTCTATATATGTGGACGATTTTTTGATTATTTTAACCAAGGACGCAAGCTTGAATGTTGCTGAAGCTGCACACGATGTTTTATCTCTGTTTAGACAACATGGAAAAGGCTTAGATTTTACATGTGAACTGCCTGTGGACCAAGTTTTACAGTTTTTAGATCTTAAGATTGAGTTCTGGAAGGATCATGTGTGTTGGGCTTACGCCCCGCGAGCAAAAAAAGAACTTCTGCCATTTGACTCTGCGCATTCAAAGCTAGTAAAAAGAAGCATTGCTTCACTCTGTCTTGAGTCTGCACTAAAGAAGTCATGTGTTCACAAGATGCGACTAAGTTTCGACAACCAAAATTGGCCAGGCTGGCTTCAGCCGGATTCCCTGGTTCGCTCGTGACAGGGGTCGCCGAAAGCCTGCTGCAGAAGATGAAGTCGAGGGCAGTGAGAGCTGGGCAGAGGTCCCTCGAGAAGAGGCGAGACCTGTGGCGGTGTCGTATGTGCACAAGTTGACCCACAACCTGAAAAAGGTGGCGAGCAGGCATGGTGTCCCGCTCGTTTTCACAGCCCCCCTGAAGCTCGGAAGTGTTTGCCCTCGATTAGAAAAAAGAAAGCAAAAACAAAAAGAAACAGGCTGCGGAACCAAGCACGGGCGACAATTCATGAGGTGTACCGAAGGGGTAGTATACGAAATTCCCCTCTCGTGCGGTCATTCCTATATAGGACAAACCGGGCGCTGTGTCAATGAGCGAATCAGGGAACATGAAAGAAACGTGGAACAAAATAAAGAGGGCCCAAATTTACCAAAACATATTAGTAGATCCTGCCCTTTGCGCTCTTGTGAGCCATGTTTTTCAACGGTGCGGACTCTGGCCAGGAGTGACAATGTAAAAGCAAGAGAACTTATTGAAGCATTCTATATCAGCAAGAAAGGCAGTTTGTGCATCAGTGAAACGTCATTATCTTTATACAAGGCGGGAAACAGTTTTTTGAAAGATGCTTATCGTGTACTACTTGATGTATGAATATGCTCCTTGCGCAGGCGCCGGTTGACTGTATATATAGGCATGTATGTGGCTTCCCCAAATTAAACCAGTTGTGAGTGGCGCTCTGTCTCGTTTCCTTCTCTTGTGTGTGTGGTTTTGGCGCCTAAAAAGTACGATATTATTCTTGCTTGCTTATCTTGTTCTTCACTGTGGATCACAAGATATTTGGGAAAAGTTACTTTTCTTTTTTGAAAAAGTTATCTGCCTCATTCTGCCCTCTTTTGAGAGAGCGATCTGGTTTTGAAAGGAGGGGAGCCATAAAAAAATTTAGTTTTTTGGTCATGGTGCCAGCCATCCACCACAGAGTCCAACAAGGGGACGGGACAGGAACTTGAAAGCAATTCCTGCTCACGCCAACTATATACCTCAACTGTAACCAAATATGACGCAACTCAGGGTAGTTGGTCACACAAGGTTAACCCTCCCTGCCAGAGAAAAGGAAAAACCAAGAAGTGAGTAGAAGATAGGAGAGTTGTGAGAAAGAGATAGGAAGGTGAAAGTTGGAGGGGAGGATAGGAAAATGCGACTGCCGATTTTCCCCCAGTGGGTCAGGCCGGAGGTGCCGTCTACAGGAAGCTGGGGCCAAAGTGGTGTGTTGCCTCCGCCGATGGGTCTTAAAGGTCAAAATGCTCGGCATCGGCTCAACCACCAGGATTCCCTTTTCCCCGGACACGGCGATGCCCTGTCCGTGGTGATGCACTGTTCACTCGGTTCCGTGGTGATGCACTGTTCACTCGGTTCCGTGGTGATGCACTGTTCACCACCCTCCCCCTGCAGGGATGTCCCTGGGGATGCTCGGGAACCCGTGGTGTTGCCACTCACCAACGTCTGCAAGCTGCAGACGCCCCCCTGCGGGGATCATGACAAAGAGGGTAAACCACTTACCATGAAGAAGTGACCTTGCTAGGCCAAGCACCTTCAGTGCAGTGAGGTTCTGTAGGCATGGAGACAAAGAAGATGGCATTAAATAAAATAACAGCTTGCATAATAGCTGCTTTTAGTATTTTTTTTCTGTTCCCCCAAGTACCATAACCGAGCGGAACTAATTTACTAAAAAACAATGTTCTGCAGCAATATCCGAAACAATTTGCTTCAAAACTTACTGTTTTAAATGACTATTGCCTTTTGAACTCCCTTCTTACTACTATAATAGATGTTTTTATTTCCTGTTCTGAAATTTGTTTTCTTTAAAGATTAAACATGTGTTCCTGTTTCTCTTTTCTATATTCACTACTAGCGAAAAATCCCCTTTTTGGGATTGCAAGCAGACAGAGAAGCAAATAAACAGAACCTCCTCCTGTGTCGCAAATTAACTAACAGAACCGTCTTCTGTGTCGTCAGCTCAAAGGGTCATCACTCGGATCTTTTAAGTTAAGCCAAAATCTAGGGTGTTCAGTAATGATAGAGCACTGGTGACAGCAGCACCTTGCAGAGCACAAGCAGGTCGACATCCATGAGCTTGAAGCACTCCTGGAGCACCAGGTGGGTCAGGGCACTGCACATGGTGGCTATTCGGCAGATGCCCTTCATTGTCAACCCCGAGCAGTCACGAAGAGACAGGTGACGCAGTTGCAAACCTTCGACATTGAAACACTGCACAGCAAAAAGACAGTCACGACCACAATGTGCACTGCACTTTACTATGAACACCAGAGTTCATCACACTTTAAACAGAACCTGCTCACCGCATTAATGCTTTCAACCCTGGATTTTTTTAATTTGATCGTAGATTTTTTTGCTCCATGTTTTTACAATGTTCAAGGCCCCATAACCAGGTAGTAAAAATTTAAAGCTCGGGGTGAAAATATTAATTAATTTACAAGTACGGTATCAAAATCGAACATCAGGCCTCAATGGGTGCAAAATGCGAAAGGGACCGCTTTAGTTACTGCAACTGACAACAAAGAAGTGAACGAAAAAATTTCTTATTTTGCAGTGTGAAGAACTCTAATGAAGCTTTTTTTTTTTTACTTTGTAAGTGCAGATGGATCTTGCTATTGCCACAAAAGACATCGCTCACTCCTGTTTACCTTGTGTTCTCTAGAATTTCACCTCCTTCTTGTCATTGACAAGCTACTGCTCCAGCTGATAGTATGTCGCATCAAGAACACATGTTCAAAACTTGCACAGCCTTCCTGGAAGGCTACTGCAGACAAGGTTAAGGCTTTCCTCAAATCTGTAACACCCTCTTCTATAGAGCTTCGTGAAGCACTTCTCAGCATTTCTGAAGCAATGCTCAGTGCGGAGCCCAGCGCATCTAAGTTCTAAGCTTGCGCGAAGCACAATGCATCTGCCTCGCGCCTGTTTTCAAACCAGCTGCTTACTATAGAAGAACTCAAACTGGAAAACAATCTGTCGCGTCTGCATCTTGATCAAATGCATCAGCTTATGAGGTGCAGATATCCTTCAGCCGGGGAGAAAGCAGAAGCTTTTTGAGTACACCAAATACACGTTCTCATGAAAAAGTAGCCAAACACGCTGCATTGCTCCCAGTGTCGAGGGTGGCCCACACATGCTGCACAAGCAGCGGAGCGCGAGTTGCAGTGCGAATACCCCGGTTGCTTCTTGCAGCTCACTGCTGACGATCACAGGAGGAGGAGAGTAGTATAAAAAAAGGAATAAAAGCGCAAAGTCAGGTGTTAATTTATTCTCACTATTCCTTTGCTCTTACTGGTGCTCGCCGACATCTGTGCTATCATTTCCAGGCTCAATCCGAACATTCACCTTCTGAACATACAATAGCGAAAATTTTCATTTTTCAGTTCATCAAAAAGCTAATTTTAAGATTTCGTCTATTTGCTACGAGGAATATTCATTTCAGCTGTCTAGCAAGCTCATCAGTATAGGTGCATCAGCAAAAATACTAGCAGATGCCTTTCTAGAAAGTCCACCTATCATCACATAATCGCCACCACTGGCAACTGTTAATCCCTGCTGGTGTCCAAGTTGCACACGTCAAAAACATGTTGCAGAGCTGTCTCTATGCATTCAATAATATTTATGAAGGGGATATGAGCCTAATAGGGTGTTTCATAAAACATTTAAAAATCTGAGTGGAAAGCAACAAATGGTTAGAGGTATACAAACCTGCTATCATGCTATACTTCTGCTTCTTCACCCTATGCCTACCACTCTTCCCTAGAACATGTATCTCAATGAAAATGTGTGAACAGCGTTGCTGATAGCAACAGCGATCTCTGAAGTACTATCCCATTAAAAATTAATAGCATTTTCGCATGTTACTGAGGCACGGGTGGAATATTTTTGTTGTGATGTCCGAAAGGGTTAAGAGGGCTTACCAGCTACGAGGCAACTCAGATTTGAACTTTTTCTGTCGATAGATGGCAGCACTTACGTACCACAAAAAGGAGGGAAGTTCTATTACCCCTTCAGGTGTGTAAATTCTTGACCGCGACACGAAGGTATAAGTTCTTCCACGAACAAAAAGTAGGGCCGAGAACTTTCTGTGTGTTTATTTATGGGCAATAGTCACTTCAGTAACTAAATTACTGCTGAAATACTTCGTTTGATGTCTCCTTCACTGCTTATAATTTCACCATAGAACAAATCAGACTTGGGTAATAAGGTGAGATGTGTGGTTTGCAAAAGCACCGAGATCGTCTTGTTGCTATTCGTGGTGACTTTTAACGCGAATTTCATCATTGCACAAGCGACTACCAACTGTTCTGGACAAAGTTCGTATTAGTGGTTTATTGTTAAAAATAATAAAAATTGCAATTTTATAGAAGATGGCCGCTGCAGCCACGCCAACCGCGTGTGCTCTTTCTGAACACAAAAACGGCAGCGCACCTGAACTGTCATGACGTCAGGGGTTTGAAAGCGAAAATTCCACACCTACTATGGTTTCCGAAAAAGTCTCATTATGAGCTCTGCTTTTTTGTGTTCTTTTATATATTTCATAAATTATATACTTTTATGTATTATATATTTTATATATTTATTTATATAGCACCTCTTCCGAGCATTTTACTGATTGAAATATACGAGTTTTGGAAGCGTAATGCACGAGGTGCAACTAGGTGTGGCGCATACCGAGGCGTATCTAATTGGGAGAATAAATACGGTTGGGGAACGCTTGACACATGTGAAACCGGTTCAAAAGCAAAACTGGATGATTTTGCCAGCCAGGCCATGAACGTTTACATCACGTAATTTACACCACAGAGATGTTTATTCTGGAGTAGGGAGCTCGGAAATCCGCGAGCTCCTTTCTGCAGATAAGGTGCAGGTATTCTTACCCGATTACAGTGGACAGCACCTGCACTGATAACGCGAACATTCTGGCAGAGATATGCCTGTTCCCGAGGAGAATTAGAGAAAAAAGAGCGACACTCGACCAAAGATTTGTTAGAGAACCGATGTTTCGATGCCGATCCGAGACATTCTGGTTTCACTAGCTTGGAGCCAAAGTTGAACCAAAACCGAACGTTGGCTTCGACCGGTTCTCATGACGTCGCAGTTGCAGTGCAGTAGAGGCTGAGCAGGAAAAGGAAGGAGACAGTCCTTTCTCCCCTTGATGTGGGCTGTTGCACTGCCATACATAGTTGCCCGCGAGTATAAGGTGAAATCGCAGGTGATTGGCAAGTGCCTCAGTGAAAGGAGGGTAATCTCTACGTCATGACAATCAGTCTACATCATTAGCCCTGTTTACATGAACCCGATAGCGTCGGGTCGAGCATGGTCAATCTAACTCAACCAGTGCGTGTTTACATGAACTCGATTTTAGCGATTCAAGACCGGTTCAGCTGTAGCGACACCAAGCGTCGAGCAAGCAGTAGCAGCCTCCAAGATTGAGGCACGCCATAGCTGTATCGGAGGCGCGACGGCGCACGTGGAAAGGAAGTTCACATTTATCCTCTTCCCTCTCAGTAACCCTACTCTTCGACCCAACAGCCTTTACAAGCACATCGGTTCAGGGTTTAGTTGAGTCACCTACCCCTTGTGGCGGAATTGACTGGACCCTACCCGTCGACTCCCGGCTCGGCGTGAGTACCAGAACCGGTTTTCGAACAACCAGGCGTGTGGGTTCATGTAAGCACCGCTATCGGCTCGAGTCCCTCCTATGAGGAATATTTGCAGCTTCATTCTTGACTTGTATAGACACCTGGGTCACTGCGCCCCTGCACTGGGCAAGGAACAATGCTGTTCTCCCATGCTGTCCTGAATATTGAGCCCCTTTCCTGTGTTTTGGCATGAACAATGCCTTATTGTGTGGCTGCCGGGAAGGGAAAGGGGAAGCGCTTTTGGGTGTGGCCTTGCATTCCACTTCCTTTCCGCACCAAGAGCTCGAGCAAAAAAGAAACACAGAAATCCTTACCGAATACAGCCCAAGCAAGAAAAAAGGAAAAAGCTCAGGTCTGTCCAAGTTCTGAGTAAAAACCTGTGTGCACAAACACGGACAACCAAGGGGTTGGTGGTAGAGTGTAGAAGCGACAAAATACTCTGACGCCAGATGGAGCCACGACATGCTAGTTAAATTTGGCGCAAATTTCAAATCCTTGCAGAAAATATACACAACTTTCAGAGCCTGTAAAATGCAAATACTACACACGATATGAATGAAAATTGCGGCTTGACAATCGAGAAAGAAAAAGGGAGGAAATGTTGCGGACAAAATTCTGATATTTGGCTTAGTTTTTTCACGAGATGACATGAAAGACCGACATATCTAAATGCGCAATTTTTCTGGATATTTACCTCTGATTTGTAAGAAAATGAAACTTAAGAAACAATATCTGTCTGCAACATTTCCTCCATTCACAAAAGAAGAGAACGCTGCCACAGACCTCATAAACATCGAGCCATTTTAAGACACGCTACAGCTTCTGAAAGTTCCCATGTAATTTCCTAAGAACACTGTCACTGGTGAACCCTCTTAAAGTACACACCTCAATGCATGCTCACACAAAATGAACAAGGTTTCTTACCTCACCAGAAAACTCAAACATGTCAGTCAAGTCCAGGCGCTCCAAGGACTTGCAACGTCGAAGAAGCCGTTTAAGTCTGGGGAGAAAAATGCAATCCCCGAGGCACCACTTTAGTTTCACACAGTAGGGTACAGAAGAAAAAAAAAGTGTGCTCCTGAACCCACCCTTTCTCCCGTACATCAGAACAGTCCTTCAGCAAGACAGTCTGAAAGAGGCAACAAGAGCAGCCCATTAAATCATGCCCACATATACAGACCTACACTGCTTTCTGCAAAAACAGAAAAAAAGTTGAGGACGGGTTGCATTTGTGCCTGCTGTATGGCACAGATGCACAAAGCAAACAAGTTCATTGTGTAAAGTAGGTTGGTGTATGGTTTATGATGTTTAATGTCCAAAAGAGACTCGGGCTATGAAAGATGTCATAGTGGAGGACTCAGGATCATTTACACCAACTGGGGTTCTTTAACGTGCACCAACATCACATAATACATGGGCCTCTAGCACTTCGGCTCCATTGAAATACAGCTACCATATCCGGGATGGAACCCACGTCTTTCGGGTCAGAAGCCAAACACCATAAACTGAGCCACCGTGGCGTCCCTTGTGTATGTGTATAGTAGGAGTCAATAATCTGCACTCCAATTTTGCCTTTATGATAATATTCTCGCATTCTGAAACATGTCCTCCTCATTAAGGGGGGACGAGGGTTTATACAATTTTTATTAATAAAATCACAATTACAATATCTTCATGAATCATGCATTTTTGGGTGTTAATTGCAAATATGCCTTTAATTTCATGGTCCTCGTTCACTTATTACATGTAATACGTTAAGTAAGGCTTTTGTTATTTACTGGAATGGATGCCATTTCTATTTTTTCATATCGAGAAATGTGTCAAGGATAAAATATAACCCGCCTAAAACAGAACTTGAGTTTACAAGATTTTGAAGCTGCCACCAATTCAGAAAAAGAACATAAACTTTTTTTTTTCCCTCAAAATCTCTGTGCACAAAGGTTGTTAAATTTCACCTCCACTGAAATATGCCATCCTGGCTGGGTTTAATCGGCAAATCGATGCTCAACAGCTAAAGGCCATACAGCCAATAAGCCACCACAGCATGTTGGAGCTTGCTCGTAGGGCAACCATTGATTCAGTACTCATCAGCTGTTGCCCTCCGTACTGAACCACACCTATATTACTTTCTTTTTTAGCAGCATTTTGTACAAAGCAAACAAACTCAATCTGCTTAAGAGAATGTTCCCTATGTAGGTTGATTCATGAAAAATTTGAGAAAGAATGTTTAAAAAGAAGCCCTTAGAAAAGGAAGAGCCTAACTATAGTCCCAAAGCTGCAGAAAAAAGGAGCAAGACAGACACCATACAAGTTGCACTTTCGAATGTATGCACGAAAGGAAAATGGCAGAAGACAAACCTTGAGCTTAGGGCATCTGTTTGCAAGTTGATGGAGGCATGAATTGGTCAACTGCACACCAGATGCATCCAGGTACTCCAGGTTGGGACAGCGCATGCCTGCGCAGGCATCAACCATAGAGGCTTTCGTCCCACGCTGGCAAGCTTGTGTGGTATAACACTCATAGTAACATTTTCCCATTTAGGTAAAGTATGGTTTTATGAGGTTTAAGGTCCCAAAGCGACACAGGCTATGAGCTTATAAGACACCAAGACACCAAATATAAAAATATGTCAATGCATACAGCACACTCGGCCCTGCTGCTGCACTCTTTATGTAGTTTCATGCGGAATGGAAATGCACACTCTAAAGAACTTGAAAAAGGAGGTATTAGAGGAAAGACACGTACACAAGACAGAAGTGGTAGACATGGAAGGACACTGGGCTTTTAAGTGTGCTTTATTGGAATGCAAACATTGCTGCGCAAAACATCTGATGCGTGCGCATCTTCAACTCTTCCTGTGATACATAAATTAATGTCAGCTTGACCCCTCTTTTACTTATCCGCTATGTAGGTACATTCCTTGTTTGCTAAATGCAAGGGCGTATCACAGAATTTTTGACTGCCAATGTGAAAAAGCTAAGATTTCCCCCTCATATCTGGTCTTTCAACTACCCAAAATGGTCACACAATCGAACATTGGCGCAGTTTTTCCGGAGGCTCCATACATCCTGCCGGGAATGGGCACCCACATGGGGCTCATACACCCGCTACTCAGCCAAGACTATCTCGGACCCCACAAATAGGTTGGCTCCGCGTATAGGTCAAACCCCTCAATTTCAGATAGCAGTTTTTTGTACAAGATCAACTTATATGGTAACTTCAACCACCTGGGGTTCTGTAAAGCGACAGTCTATTGTCTAAGACAAGATAAAAATATTGTAATGTTCTTGTAGATCTTTCCTTGTGATGACAATAGTGAGGGCAGAACTTGGGAGTTTTGGTAGGAATTATAATTTTAAGTTGGCAAAAAAACTCGGGTCACAGCCACCACTAGAGCGTGCTGCATTCAAATTTCGCAACTCTCCATGTTGTATTCGCATGGAGTGGATATGCTACACTCTATGAATAGGGCTGAGTGCCAAAAAAAATGTAAATAAGGGTGTGCAAATACAGTAAAAGGTCCTTAATTAGAACTTCAAGGGACCGGAAAAATGTGCAAACTATCTGAAAGTTTGAATTATCGAATAGTCCCGAAAAACTTTCGAAAACTGCTTGCATTACAATGCAAATTTACTTGGTGAAATAATGGGCAATAGTTTTGAGATGAGAACCGCAAGACAATGACTATCTCATATTTCTATCAATGCTTTACTTCGTGCATACTGTTGGAAGTGTAGAAACAAGAACTGCTTCAAAATCGGGCCTCCCCTTCGCAATGAAACGTGATGGACCTCCACCTCTACCGTGTCACACCCCCTCCCATGTGGCACCGTCGCGTGTGAGGAGGCTTCATCGCGCTAACAACAAACGGCAAGTGACAATGCAGTTGTGCACTGGAAGGACGAAACCACATGGATGGAAGTGACTCAGCGGCATTCAAACTGCGAAGAAAAAAAAAATGGGGGAAGAAAACACCAGCAATGCGCCAATCAGCCTCCGCAGCTGGTCTTGGGTGGGTGCTGATGCTGGCTGGTTGAATACAATTCACTGCAGGCTGGCGCACAGCTCGGAAAAGCAAAACTGAAACTTGAATGATCGAACAGTCCTCAGACAGGACCCCCCGCTGCACTTACCTTCTCTTGGAATCCACTCGGTTACCCTTAAGAGCCAGTGGTTATCATGCTTTTGCATTACATGCCCTGCCCAAGCCCACTCTGCCCGCCTCCGGTCTCTTAATGTTACACCTATCATTTTTCTTTCCAAGGATCGCTGCGTTGTCGTTAAGCTGAACCCTCTTCATTAGCCTCCACGTTTCTGCCTGTAGGTGAGTACTGGTAAGATACAGCTGTTGTACACTTTTCTCTTGGGGGATATTGGTAAACCGCCATTCATGATCCGAGAGAACCTGCCATATGCGCTCCACCACATTTTTATCCTTCTTGTTATTTCCCTCTCAAGATCCGGATCAGCTGTCACGAACTGCCCTAAGTAGACGTATTCCCTTACCACTTCCAGCACCTCGCTGCCAATTGTGAAGTGCTGTTCCCTTGCTAGACTGTTGAACATTACTTTGGTTTTTTGCATGTTAATTTTAAGACCTACCGTTCTGCTCTGCCTGTCTAATTCACTGATAATGCTTTGCAGCTCATCTCCTGAGTGACTTACCAAGGCAATGTCATCAGCGAATCGCAAATTACTTAGGTACCATATTTACACGATTGAAAGTCGACCCTTTTTTTGAAATTTAAAATTCCGAAGTGGGGGGGTCGACTTACAATCGAAACGAAACCTTGAACTGCCAATAAAAGCAAGAGAAACGATGTAACAGGGACGCTATTGCGAGGTTATAAGTTTTTGTTTGCTCTACGGCTCCAAGTGTAGCATTCAGGTATTCCGCGGGCTTTTTGGCAAGGATTTTTCATTTTTTACTTTTACTGCGCACACCCTTACCCGCCGCGATGGTTCAATGGTTAGGGCACTCAGCTACTGATCATGATACCCGGGTTAGACCCTGGCCGCGACGGCAGCATTTCGATGGAGGCGAAACGCAAAGGCGCCCGTGCGCTGTGCGATGTCACGTTAAAGATCCCCAGGTGGTCAAAATTATTCCAGAGCCCTTCACTATGGCGCCTCGTTCTTCCTTTCTTCTTTCATTCCCTCCTTCATCCTTTCCGTTACCACTGGGTTTCCCCTGAGATTTGAGACAGATACTGCGCCATTTCCTTTCCCCAAAAACCAATTTCATTTCATTTCACTCTCGAGAGTATCGATAGTTAAGGAAGGGCTGCTGTACCTATCGCGGAGTCTGCACCAGTGCCTGGGAGTGTCGCTAGCTGATGGAAGAGCCGCTATTTCAGTTGGTTGCGTAATACGGCGGCTAGACAATTATATGCGTAACGGCGACGCTTCTGGGGAATGCCGATGTTTGCTGGAAAAGCCGACGCTCCGACACCGATCACTTTTTGTTTGGTGGTGCTTGGATTTGGTGCATTTGACTCGACTGGCGGCCGTGTGCTTCGCCATGAGCTCTCCAGGTTCGAAAAGCATTCGACGCCCATTCACTGCAGCGTTCAAGAGGGAGGCCATCATTTACGCCGAAGAAACCAACAACTGCGCGGCGGGCCGCAAGTTCGACGTTTCTGAACGGTTGGTGCGGGAGTGGCGGAAGCAGCGAGACAGAATTTTCGACTGCGACTCCAAGCGAAGACGTTTCCGCGGGCCGAAGTCAGGACGCTTTCTGGAGCTGGAGGTCAAGCTGGCAGCGTATGTCACCGAAATACGTGATCAGTCCCTTCCAATGAGATGCGAAATGATCACGCAACAAGCCCGGGTCTTTGCTACGGAAGCTGGGATACTCCAAACAGACTTAGAAGGCAGCAGAGCTTGGGCTTCAAAATTTATGAAGAAGGCTGGCTTCTCTCTTCGTCGGCGTACTACTGTATGCCAGAAGCTGCCTGCTGCTTACGAGGAGAACGTTCTCGCCTTCCATAGGCACTACCTCAAGCTTCACGACTCGCGGCGATACCTGCTCGGCCAAATTGGCAATGCGGACCAGACTCCCGTCTACTTCGACATGACAAGCAACACAACAGTGAGCGTGAGGAAAATTCGCGAGGTTAAGCTTCTCACGACACGAAATGAGAAACTTCGGTTCACTGTTATGCTATTATGCTTGGCAGATGCACAAAGCTCCGACTGTACATCGTCTTCAAAAGAAAAACTATGCCAAAGGAAACGTTTCTGAAAGGTGTGATTGTGCGAGTGAATGAAAAAGGCTTTATGACGGACGACTTAGTTATTGATTGGTACCGTTGGGTGTGGCTTTTGAGGCCAGGGGCATCCCTCAAAGGTCGCAACCTGAACGTCATCGTGCTGGATTCATTTCGCGGCCACCTTACCGCGAAAGTGAAGGCAGAGCTACGAAAAGGACATACAGATATGCTGGTCATTCCCGGCGGTCTGACGGGGCATCTGCAGCCACTAGATGTTGGCATTAGCAAGCCATTCAAGGGCTTGCACCGGCGTGAGTATAACGAGTGTCTGGCAGCGGAAGGGCGGGAACTTACGCCAGCGGGGCGAGTGAGGAGAGCCTGCCTGGCGACTGTGTGCGGGTGGGTGATTTCCGCTTGGGCGGCCGTACCCCGCGATGACGTGGTGCGGTCATTTAGGAAGTGCAGGCTTTCCATAAAGGACGATGTGCTGTGGGACTGCAGCGGCGACGACAACGACAGCAGTACCATTGAAGATGACTCAAGTGCGGATGAATGCCCCACCTATGCAATAAATTTTCGTTTTTGAGCGCGTCCACCGGTGTTTTTTTCTTTCGGACATGCGTATTAGGGGTTCGACTTACATTAGCGTCAACTTTTTTTTTTTTTTTTTCGGACAAGCGATTACAGTCGACTTGCATTCGAGTCGACTTACAATCATGTAAATACGGTATTCTCCATTAACTCTTATCCCCAGCTGTTCCCAATCCAGGCCTTGGAACACCTCCTGTAAACAAGCAGTGAATGGCATCGGTGAATAGAAGGCAGACAGCCATAATGCTTGCCGACAGTGGCGCTGCACTCCTATTGGCATAAGAAGGTTGCTGGTGTCCTATTCTTATCACCAGTCTTGTTTTGCTGAAAGTGTTTTTAGGCTTTAAACTGTAGTTTTTTTTAAAAACCTACATGTCTCAAATAATGTAAAAGCACATTATTCACACCATTGATTGCCACTTTCCACTGCCTAGAAGGTGGGCTAGTTGTGCCTGCAAAGTCAGTTTGCAGATGGGAAAGAGGCATTCTCATATTGAAGAATGATGGTTTAAACTGTTCTTGGCATGTTTCTTAGACCTGCAGCCGGGTATTCGCTTATTCGGGAAAGGACCTTTCAATTGCTGAAAAGAAAATACAGTAGATAAAGGTCAGCAGCCTGTCCTGTTAATGTGCGCTGCCACTGCGCACCACACTGGCATTTTTGAATTCTGCCTCCATGAAAATGTGGCTGCAGTGGCTGGAACGTGATCCTGTGTACTTGGACTTGATGAACGAATGTCATAGCCAATAAGCTACTGTGGCGGGTGTTTATTTCAATATTCCATTGAGGAGTGTTTCTTGTGAACAAGCAACTGTCCATATATATGAGAGAACCATGTATGTTGGACATACATACAATGCAGAATTGAAATTCCAGGCAAAAACCTCATTTTAAGCTGTTACTTTCAGAAACACTATGACACATCATGTCCAATTGCATTTAAATACCTGAGGAAGCCACTTTTAGAGCATAATGTAATTATCCCTACTCCCCATAGATGCAGAGAAGACATACCGTGTATACTTATGTAAGGGCCGCACTTTTTTTCCATGGTTTTGACGGGGTGCGGTCCTTACACGGGATTGGCATTTTTCGGCAACATTTTTCCTACTACAGAAGAGGCCTGATTATGCAATCTTTTTTATGCTGCGACACGCATTTTTGTGACAGATTAACATAGTCCTGGCGAATCCTTCAAATACATAATGCATTGAAGGTATGGATGAAGGGACGCACACCCAACAACTGGCACGAATGAACCGCTAAAAGTAAAATAGTAGGATGCTGGGTCACTTTAATGGCAAACATCACATAATCCTAAGTTAGGCTCAAAATCCTCCAAAGATCTGGCGTTCGACTGACCAACGGTTTGGAACGGTGCACCACGCCTGCGACACGTACGTGGCTACCAGGGTGCAGTGGCATTCGGCTGGGCTGCTTTTCCATGCACTTCAACGTCGAAGGTCTTGCGAAAATCAATTATACATTCATTCTTATGCGAGATTATTGTGCGATATAAACAACAAGATTAGACTTTCTATAGTAAACCGTGACTAGATTCAAGGCACTTTCGCTGCAGCTTCATTGCCTAGCGACACTGGGAGAACAGCGTGCTACTATGATGCCCTAGCTTGGCGGGCAGTGCAAAGACGTGTGCCACTAGCGTGCCACTTTTAGTTGGACGTACGCAGTGAGCTTGCGTACGCAATGACACTGCAGGTAACAAATGCGCATGCGCAGAACGCAAGGTATCTAGACGCGCGTTGCGGACTCCCGCCCACTATAAAGCATAGCATAGCGTACGCAACGTGGGACGCTACGTGCTGCGTTGACAAGATGGCGGCGCCCAGCTCGCCCGCTTCGGAATAAATACATGTCGTCGCTGGGTTCTCTTACGCAATATCTCGCTCAAATGGTAACGGTTCGCTTTTATTTCGCCTACTCTTGGCCACACGTACCGGTTTTAGCTATAATTAGCCCGTTTTTCAGATAGTGTGGCGATTTTCAAGCTCCTAGGCCTAACTAAATGCGATGTGTTTTCCTAGTAGCAACGACCCTTGGCAAAGCAGTTTTCTAGCTTTTAGTCAGTTCTTGCATTTTCTTCGATTTACATAGTTTTTTTCTTGGAACAAAAAAAGGCTCGCAATGCACTCACTCTAGTTATCAGTAATTACGGATGAAAATTTCTTCAACCGAGCGTTGATGTGCTTTGAAGTCTTGTCACCAGATGGCGGTACTGTCTAAACGCGTGCCTGAGGGACGCTACGGCGCAGCCAACTAAAAGTGTCGTGTTTACACTATTCACAGCGTACGCAACGCAGTAAGAGACGCGTACGCACGCTTACTGCGTACGCCCAAACTAAAAGTGTCATCATTTTTTGCGCAGAATAAGCGCTGCGGCACTGCATGTTAGTGGTTCCAGGCAGAGTCCGGCGCACGGGTGGCTTGTGCATGGTCGCGCAGGCAGCTCATGTATCAGCTCCCAGCTTAACATACCACGTGAGCAAAATTATGCACCCATAAAGCAATTCTTTTGCCTGACCTCTTTTTTTCCCCAACTGCTGGCTGCCAAGCTGGGGGTGCGGCTTTTACACGGGGTTGGCCCTTACATGAGTATATACGGTATTCATGTTTAGTTTCATTTTGGTCAGTTTCCTAGTTTCAAACTGACACTTTTCGAGGTGAACTTTGAGCAGGATACCCTGCACAAAGCATTACCGATAGCCTTGACTGCCTTGTGGTCGAGCATGTGCGAAGCTGTGGCCAGGTCCAGCCAGCGCAAGGATTTACCACAGCGTTCCAGAATTGCTCGCAGAATGTTGACCGTCAGGGCTGAGGAGAAAGCAGTGAAGATAGAAAGAAGTGTTAGGCCTGTAATATATAGCGTGAAGTTTCAGCATGCAAAACGACTGATTCCTCTCGGCATGACTGACGGGGATACAACCGAAGGGTAATACATTTTGATCTCTGAAGTCACCAAATCTGGTCAGACTGAATTTTCCGCATCAATAAGGGGTGAAACTCACAAACTATCTCCCGGCGCAATCCCAGGAGCAGTAAAAACTGCATTTTGGAGCAGGCTTGGAGCAGACAAAATTACTTTTTGAAGCAGATTGCGAGCACCAAAAATGTGCCCTTTTAGCTTTAAAGTCACACAAACTGTATTTTAGAGCACTAAAAACCAGCTGGTAGATTCACAGCATGTACAGCCACCAAAGTGTTGTCATACAGCGTGTGGCAAACATAATCCTTATATACACCTGTATGGCTCACAACAGGTAAAACTTGTGCTGCCACTACTCTGCAGTGCCAGCAATTTATCATGGTTGCATGAAAAAACGATATACTATGAAGTTTGAGTAACTATTACATGCATCTTCTGCATTTTGGCAAGCGGCTTTTTTAACCTCACCTGTAGGCCTGAGCAATGGCATTTTGCATTTTTACACAGCCTTTGAAATCATGACTGCACATCCCCATGAAATGACAAATTGCCACTGTTGTGCCCTCTGACAAAGATTTTTTTCCACTGTCTTGCCCGCGTATTTTTCTTCTAATGCAAGCATTACGCCCGTTTGTTAATGGGGATTAGAGAAAGAACCTTGCCACATCTTCTGAAGCAGGACATAGCAGCTTACACCACCGACACATCACATGCATATCATACTGCATGGAAAGATAATTGTGGATCCTCAAAAACAAGAAGCATTTTTCTTTTGATCATCAGTAGTCTACTAACCACAAGTGCAGCTCTTGGACAAATGTGCCTTTAAGCAAGGGCATATGGCAGGTTTTCAACTCATGCTGCCTTTTTTTTTTTATCACATGCGTGTCACAACAGTCAACTAATGTACGATTAGGTTGGACATTATACCGGTAAGCCATCTGGCCTAAACTGAATACACTTGTACAAGTGCAGACGTTCAGAAACAGAGGCATGCGACTTGCTTTCTTACACTCCTATTGGTGAGAGCAATTTTAGCTTAGCTAACGTGAACACTACAGTGCAATCCACTTATAACAATACTGAGGTATGGAAGTACGCTTGGAGACCGAGGGCTACACATGTAGCTAATAGCGAGTGCTCGTCCTCTACGGAGGACTGAAGAAGAGCTCGACTAAATAAGAATCATTTAGAAAAACCCATGCTGCCCTCATTTCCACCCAAAGTCCCAAAACCCCACCCTACAGCCCACATCCCATTCCCACATCCCATTCCCACATCCCACTCCATCCATCTTTTCCCACGGAAGATCAGGGGAGTCTGCCCGGGTCCGCACCCCGGCATGTGGTTTTGCTGCTACTCGTAGCATTTTCCATTTTATTTTTCACCTGCGGGTGCAAAAGGACCAGTTGTCCTTTTTTGGACCGATTCGTGCATGTTCCAAATGGATTAAGCCTGCAGTGCTTATGTGGTGCAGGCTGGGCTTTTTTTTTTAATTCTTTAAGACAGCCCATGAATAATCAATGTCACTAGTCATGGATATTCCTCCATGACGATGGTCACATGATACTATGCATCCATTGGTATTGTGCAGCTGTGGTAAAACAAAGACACAGTTTCAGCCCAACCGAAGCCAGCAAAAGCCGGAATGGAAAGTAGGCTCAGGCTTTTAGTGCTACATTTGCTGCAAGGTGAAGGGTGGCGCCACCAATTATGCAACGTGCAATGTGCTGCCTATGGTGCATGAAATTCCACCCCTGGTTTATCCAAGAGCATAAAAGAATGTTTCCCCATTTTGCCTTGTGGAAACAATGCTGTAGAATATGGTCACCACAGCTTTTAGGCTCACTTGATCAGTTCCACATCATATCAATGAAGCTACACACAGCCCTTGGCTCTTGCAGGTCAAAACAAGCTTAAACACACTACTGCCATCATAACTGTTTGGCACACACATGAGGTGTTTATTTATTTATTTATTCAAAATACCCCCAAAGGCCCTCATTTGAGGGTATTACATGGGGGGGGGGGGGGGGGGGGGGGGAGTAAGTACAAAGCATTGTTATAAGGTTAAAGATATTGCACTAAAATAAAATAGAAATCACAAAATATTAATCATAAATAGGCATTCACAGAAAGGGTCGCAACAATGCACATAACAGCAAAATTTGAGCATAAATAACAGCACCGCTAGAAAAAAAACACTGGAAAAGGTGCGCTGAAGTACAAAAAAAATAAAATAAAATAAAAAGAAGACAAGGCGGAAGAAAAGAACGCTCAAAAAATACCTTTTTAGTTGTTGAAACATGAGTGCATAAGATGTTGGAATTTATTTAGATCAGATTCAGTGGCAATTTCTGATGGCAAAGCGTTCCATTCGGTTATTGTGCGTGGTAAAAAAGAATAGGCATAATGGAATGACTGGCAGTTAATGCGTTTAACTTTGTAGGGATGATCGCGACGTGGAAAGATAACTGGCGGTGGCTGAAAGAATTCATCATGAAGGGAAGGATGGTGATAAAGCTTGTGGAAAAGTGACAGACGGGAAATTTTTCGGCGCAGTGCTAAGTTATCTAACTCGGCTTTAGTCTTCAATGAGGTGACGCTGGTGTAACATGAATAATCAGAAAAGATGAATCGCGCAGCACGGTTTTGCAGGGCTTCGATGTTACTGATGATATAATTCTGATGAGGATCCCAAATGGCAGACGCGTATTCGAGTTTCGGACGGATTAATGTGGTGTACGCTAGTTTTTTTACATGTGTCGCGGCCTCTTTTAAATTATGTTTGAGAAGTCCGAAAGTACGGTTAGCGGAGGCAAGAGTGAGATTAATATGATGATTCCATGATAAGTCGGATTGTAGGTCAATGCCAAGATACTTGTAACTTGTGGTGAATTCTACACTATTGTTATCAAGAAAGTAGGCGGTAGGAATACGTGGCTTGTTAGTGAAAGACATGAGCTTAGTTTTGGAAAGATTTAAAGGCATTAACCAATTAGAACACCATGTGCTTATCGCTTCAAGATCAGACTGCAGTGGCTGGCTGTCAGTGTTACAGGTTATACGTCGATAAAGCACACAATCGTCAGCAAATAGTCTGATTCTGGACGTCACGCAATTGGGTAAGTCATTAATATAGATAAGGAAAGGTAAAGGTCCCAGTACACTGCCTTGTGGAACTCCAGACGTAACATTAGCGTAACATGAGTTAGAGTTGTTAACTGATGTGAACTGAATTCTAGATGAGAGAAAATCTGCTATCCATGCAATAATATTAGGGTGAATGTTCAGTTGGGAAAGTTTAAGCAACAACCTTTGGTGTGGAACGCAATCAAATGCTTTAGAAAAATCTAAAAATATTGCGTCAACTTGGAAACCAGCGTCAATCAGTGCATGAATATCGTTAATAAAATCGGCAAGTTGGGTGTCGCATGAGTAGCCCTTGCGAAAACCGTGCTGATGATCGAAGATAATGTTATGATCTTCAAGGTAGTTGATGACCTGAGTATGTATAATATGCTCGAGTAATTTACAAACTGTACTTGTTAAGGAGATGGGACGATAGTTAAGCGGAGAAGCACGATCACCTGATTTGAAAATGGGTATTATCTTAGCTATGCGCCAGTCGTTAGGAATGGTGCCAGTTGATAGCGACTGGGAAAATAATGCGGTTAACATGGAACAAATGCTATGTGATGTATTCCTTAAAATTTTATTATTGAAGCCCATATGATCAGCGCTAGAAGATGTTTTGAGATTGTTTAGTAGAGATAAAACACCAGGCTCACTGATTACTATCTCGTCCATAGTTAGTTCCACTAGTGCGCTTAATGTAGGCAAGGATGTAATGTCTTCATCTGTGAACACAGTTACAAACGCATACCTGCTACGGTTCTACAGTACATGATGAATCGTTATTATGGACAAGTACAAGCTAAGAGCATCATTTCCTTTACACATTTTGACAAAAAAGCAAGTTAAAAGTGTCGTGCACAACTTGTGTACAGTCGAGCCCACATATAACGGCCGCAGTCATAACGAACGCTTGCTTATTACGAACAAGAGTGGTGCTACCGTCAAATATGTTTAGGGCTATGACATTGTATCTCAGTTACAATGAAGAAGTGTGGCCACACAACTCGGTTACAGAAAACGCAGAGAATCTGTAAAATCGCGCCTGGGGTCAGAAACCCTCATTTCTCTTAGACGTGGAAAGCGATTTACGCCTCCAGGCCTCAGTGACACCCCCTCTGCTCCTTTCTAAGAAAACAACAACGCGACCCCCTAAAACAACACACAAAAAATGGGATTTATAGAATGCCGTCGAAATTTTTTGACAGATGAAGCCGTTAAAAATGCATGTCCTGAAAGGCGGCGCCTTGCGCTGGTAAAAAGTGCAGCAAGTTTTGTGTTATCGTCCTTCTATGCACGAGCATGGACGGTAGCGAGGAGGGCACCGTCAGGTTCGTTATAAGTAGGCTCAACAGATACAGTTCCAGCAGTAGCTTGCAACAACCTCAACCTTTTGTAAGACACCTCATACCAAAAACTACTGTTACCATGCTTTGAGTAACGAAAGACTGCAGCTAAACAAATAAATCAGCCTGCTATATAATATCCAAAGTAAATTGTGGGGATCTGCCCTGCAGTCTCCTGTGTAGACTTTCCCGCGATGCAGCAGCAGCCTCGCCTCGAGGAGGAGAACATTCCCTTGTTACCTTAACTAATGAGAGAGGGTGCCAGCGTAGCAGCGCGAGACTGCTCGCATGCGGGAGAGGGCAAAAAAGCTGTTCGGCTTGGATGGTCGGCGCGAGCGGACGTGTTGCTCGCGGCTCCGCTCTTTGCCAGCGGGGCACGGAAGCGGCGGGAAGACTGGCTCCCGTATCTCGTCCCGTCCCGCCTCGGAGTATATCCCTTGCCTTAGCGCGGGCGAACATTCGCTCGGAACCTTGCTGTTGAGTCGGACGACCTCGATTCATTAGCATATCTTGTTGCTCGCTGGCGTTATTGTTGCTGCAGCAATAAATGCCTGTTTGCGTCAGCCAAGGTGTCGTTCCTTTGTTCCCTCAGAGCAAGGCCCGCCATGGTTGGCGTGCACTCGGTAGCGTACGCGATCACGGGGTGAGGTCTGGAGGTTTTGAACTGCGTCAGCCGCGATTATGCGGAGAGAAACTATTTATCCCCCGATTAACCCCCACAAAATGTATGCATGGAATGCTTCTTTAATGCACCACCACCCAAAATACAGTAATCCCTCGTTATAACGAAGTCAGCGGGACGGCGAACAAATTCGTTACGAGCGGTAATCTGATATAAACGACCGCATGAGAAAATCTAAAGCAGTCGAGCTTCAATTGCACCGCAACGGCAAGGAAGTCAAAATACAATGTATTCAGAGAAGCAAAACTTAATTCAGCTGCATAAAAGGCATTGAGCTATGTCTGTTTCAAGTTCTTACCGGGCACGTGCAACCCCTGCTCTAATCTGATCAAGCATTGCACGAAGCTGCGGTCGACGCCCATGCATTCAACCTTCAGGGTGTTTCGAATCGCAAAGGCAGTGGCCGCTTCTATGGGGGTGTTTGGAAGGCAGTGGCCGCTTTCATGGTTAGGGGGGGTGGGGGGGGGTCATGGAAATGCCGTAGCCCGAGTTTGAGGTTGTGTTGGTTGTGCTCAAAAAATGATTAGCCACTCATTGTGGGTACGCAGCGCGATCGTGAAAACTGAACGGGTTTGCAGTAGGGGCTTCACATGATTACTGGGCAGTTTTTCTCCCGAGGCGTGCAGCTGTGAAGTTTGCAATTGAGTTTTTCGGCGTACTATTGTCGACGATACTGTGCTAATTCTACGGTTCGAGTGTCGGTGTTCGCGCAGCGTCGCATCCGCACCATTGACAGATGTCTAGGAACAAAATTCAATGACCCTACCACACATTTAGACCGCTTGTCTAGTCGGATGGCGCGAATCGAGCATGACCGGCTCGAGAAAATCGCCGGGGAAACACCGTGGTTGCGTTGACCCGCCATGTTGACAGCCTGACTCGCCGCTTGCGATGCTCGGATTTCTCGTGTTTTCGTCAAGTTATCGGTCGATTTGCGCCGTCAAAAGTGCAATGAAGCTAGGGGCGGTGTTTTATTGCAACGAAGGCCGATTATGGCAAGCGGCAAGCAAATCTCTAGACCGGCTTCCCAAAAGTCATCTTCCTGATTTGTTAACGTAGCTCCTCGCATCGAACACGGCAAAGGTCGTGCGACCAGCAGTCGCTTGCGATCAGGCAGCAGCTCGACAACACCGTTGTTCACGCTTGCAAGCGCGACCTGCGTCGCCTTTTTGTTTGAAGTGAAAACAGTCGGGAATGACGTTGTTCATGCACTTTGGAGTGTGTCGTCGGGTTTGGCCAATGTGAAACAGTTAAGCTTAGCGACGACCACGGCAGCCAGGAAGCAGGCCAGTTCCTTGCCGAAAGCTCACCTCGCTCGCGACTCGCAAGTGTGAATGAGCTCATAATCGGAGGGACACTTCTTTTGTGCTTTTTGGCATGTTACAGCGCCAGAAGTGTTCTTTAGGGCAGTAAAATTTCGCTCACCGAGAGCACCCCATGTAATGCTACGGCGCAAGTCTGCCCGGGTCCTTTGGCCACTTTTCGGCATCCATGAGACCGCGGTTTTCTGGCATAGGAAAGCGGCACGAAAATTTTATTTTCATTTGGATTCTGTCACGTGGGACACCAGTGATGCAATAGTGACCAATTCAGGCGCGCTTCCGTTTGCTCCTCTGTAAACAGCTGGGGCACTCGGCACTCGCTTGGTACTCGTTACTAGGCAGGTCATCGGTCGTAGGTTTGGTAATTTTGTGGCCTGCTCTGTGCCTGCACGAGGCTAATTCGTCGGCGGTATTAATCTGGCACTGCATGCGCAAAAGGGGTCGCCACCGCGGCAGCGATGCCTCCGCTCGCCACTTCGCTCTAAGAGGGTAATGCGGCGCTTCGAGTAATGCGGCTTAAAATGAATGCGTTTGGGTCGGGATCGGAAGAAATTTTGAATAATGTGATATTTCGAGTAAAGCAATTTCGTTATAGCGAGGAATTACTGTACACTAAATTTTGTGTCTTTGCTTACATCCATATCTCTGCTATACGACTTTCATTTCAGCCATCACTAAATGCGGGCACTTTTTATTCGGTTTCACAGTGCCATCAGCATGTCAGTAACTACTTTCCACAATTCCTTTATAAGTATGTATGTCCGTAATGTGGATATAGCCATCAGGCCTCGCAATTGTCACCTTCTACACAACCCTCTTGTATCGTGCGTGTAAAATGTAAGAGACTCGGAATAGTTTTGCACTGGCAACATTGTTGTGTGCAGTGCTAGGGGTTTTCTGTGCTGACTGCGTGTTCACATTTACAACACTTACAGTTCGCCTGGGAGCCAATAGTTTCTCCTCTTTCGGCCTTGCCTTCCTCGCTAGCTATACGATTTCGTATGCCCATGGCATAGTGTGCGTTGAACTGCACCCCCTTTGTTCATGGATTCTTCACCAAAAACTGACCTTAACCGAACAAATGTAGCATTTTGCATGTTTCCCATACAGCAGGTCTCCAAATTCGGTGTTTTATCACTTAGGGCATAAGCAGCAACAGCAGTGCAAGCAGGAACGAGTAGTGTACTACTCGTTCTTGCTTATTACACATTCACACACAGCTACACATGAGATACTGTTAACCCATGGTGAAAAATGATAAGGGCCATTAGGAGGCAAAATGCAGTGGTGGAAATAAATAACAGAAAGTGGAACAATGTCTTACGCTTTCCTTGGCTGATTGAGAAGACACCCATGAAAGACAGTTTGTCCTGAGCCTTCCAGAGACGACGGGCAAGTGCCCGCCAACGCTGGCACACTGCAAGTGGTGAAGGCAGGTAGGAAAGCTTACAGCATTGCGTAATGCATCCTGTAAGCTAAGCAGCATAACAGGGCTTTACACGCAACAACACTCTACTCTCACTGCTTGGTCTTGACTTTCAGTTGCAAGTAATTACTAATTGTGATGAGGATTGCTGGTCACTGGCCAAAGTCAAAAGATGAAAAAGACGTTTCGGGAGCACTACGGCTTCCTTGTTCACTAATTGTGTCATGAATTTAGAGAAAACCCCCAAAGTGGAATAGATTTCCATCAAGAAATTCGTTCAATTGCAAACATTAAAAAACCACATAAATTTCTTATGCATCTGTATGGTTGTGGGTGGATGGATGCTTGTGAGTAATTATACCCTGCCGAGTCTAGTGTTACACCTAACAAAACACAACTGAACAAATGTCATGAAAACAATCAGTGGCCTTTAAAAGGCATCCAAAAATAAGAGAGCAGGAAGAGAGACTACCTCTCTCGATGAGAACTCTCGTTTTAATGTCGAGCAAGCCAAGCACCAAGAGCAAAACATCGTCTGGTAGGTTGTCCATGTAGTCTGGGGACTCTGGCAGGTTGTCACCATTTCCATCCACATCCAAATTGGCCTAGAAAAAGCCACCCCAAATAAAGGGAATATCAGGAGCTGTAACGTATATACCCAACCAAGATAACAATACAGTGCTTGATGCAATGGGCTCCGTGACGTGACAAATGATTTACAGTATTTCTACACAGCTCCCCTTCAGTGCCAAATGCACCGCTGGAACTTGCATTGCTCAGCATGTTCAAGCTCATTGGAATGTTTGGGAACAGGCTGGGGGGAACACATTTATGCGTCTGGCCCGTATTTCAAGTTTAGTTGTTTTCAGCCACACTGACTTGTTGAAACGCCGAAAGCAGATGTCAGTTCGGTTGCGAATGTGAGTGGTGGCAGGATGTCAGTACGTTCCAGTTGCCACACTGAAACGCCCCACAACGCCATAGCTCTATGCTGATAAACGGAACACAACAAAAGAAAAAATTCGGCCAGATTTTAGAGCACAGCTCTTAGGTGCCCGTTCCTGGCTTGCGCATCATCGCTGTCGGTGAAACCAGAAGAGCAATAGCAAAGCGAAGAGCACGGCGGAGGATGAAAGTGGGGCAATACAATGAAGGGAAGGCGAAAACGAAAAAGCGCCGGTGGGGATAGTGATGGAAGAGAGAAAGAAGTAAGGTGTAAAGTGTAGGACAAGGTATGACGAAAGCAGGTGAGAGCTATCGTGCTCAGTTTGCGCGGCTATTGCTTAACGACTTCCTAAATGCGTTTACAGACAGCCATTATGCCTAGAACGTGCACCACAGCGACCCGAGCAAAAATGCAGTAGTAAGCAGGTACCCCAATAACACCTCTGTTTCAGGCGGCACACATTTGAGGATGTGTGAAAAACGATGCACTACCTTGCCCAAGTGAGATGGTTCCTTATGAAATGATTCTGAGCCCGTTAATTGTTGCACAGGTGTGTGGATGATTATATTAGAATCATCGTAAGTTCTACCGCAAAACTGCTAGTCGCAAGTTGAAATGGTCATGAATCAGCAGTCAAACAGTTACCGAGTGCATACATAGGTGTGTATGGGCCCTTAGTGGTGTCCACGCTGTTTACCATGGGAGCGGATGCGCGCTACTCTCTCCTTGTGGCACGCGCCTTGCGTCGTGGACTGCTCCAAACCAAGACGCGTCCTTTGTGACTTCAGTGTTCCTCTTTGAAGCAATGAGACAAGCACGTTGAAATGCGTTCTTGCAGGGAGCAGCAAAAGCGGGAGAGGATGGTGCAACTAGGCAAGGGTTGCACCCCGCTGCTCTACACCACTGAGGAGCGTTCATTCAGTGCGATAGTTGAGAGGCCTTGTGCGACAAAGAGGCAATGCTTCACATTGTATTTTTAAGGGTAGCTGAAGCGTCGAAGTTTTATGCCTCAATATATCACAAAATGAAGCTGAGCTCAAACTTCGCATTAATTAGTTGCCCAGCAAATGCCACAGTAAAGAGGTAATAAAAAACTGCTTTGTTCCCCCGGTGGACTTCAATAAATAAAAACCATATTTCAGATATTCTTTTCGGGCCCTTAAAGGTCTGAGGTGTACTTAAGAGAAACTAATGTATGCAACTACGTATGGCTTTCCAGTGACAAATGGCAGCTGCTACAGCTGTCGATTGTAAATCGCAGACAGCCAGCTTGTTTGTACAACACTGCGTTTTACATTTAGCTCTAGGAGAAAAGGAGAAGAAAGGATTTGCGGCATGCACTCACTTTCTACACAATGCGTGCTTCGCTGTCATGCTGAACCAGCGAGTCGTCTTAATGTCTTGATGTCCGGAACGTTGCTAAATTTAAGTTGCTGCTGTGATCAAATCTCTGTGCAGACGGTAGTTTATGTTTTTTTATTCCTTTTATGCAGGCACTGCAAGAACTGCGAGATGCCACTGTTAGGGTTTTCTTTTTTTTTTCTGCAGTAAATAAATAAAAGGGATGAGCTCAAAAACATCTTGCTGTGATTCTCCTCATGCAAACGCAGGGAGACATCGTGGACAAATTTTTCAGAGGTTCGCCATGCGCGCAATGTATGTATGCTCAATGACGCTCGAAAACTAATTTGGAAGCTACCTCTGAGCTCAACGCAGAGCCACAGCACCGCTGCTATCGAGAACCGTAAATGACGCTGAAAAGCCACCACTGGCATGTCAAACGTGTTGGTGTAATGATGCACCACTAGTGACTGATCATCCACATAATGAGTAGGTTTATGCAGCCAAACACTGCACACAATCACGATGTGGGACACTCCTACAGCGAACAGATTTCTAGAATAGGGAATGCACGCTTGCATACAGCAAACAGAGTTCACATTGTTCGATTTATGCAAATGCAGACGCAACGTAAATTGAAGTGATAGTGGTGCCATCTGGTTCTCATAAAGTGAACCATTTCTGCAAACAGTTTCTCATTAGGCCTAAAAGCTACAGAATTGTCCAACGAAATAAAAAACAGGCCAAATTTACCATCCATTCAATTTGTTACAGGCAAGTTAAGCTGAAGCGAAAGCCCTGTACCTAACTTATAGCCAGCTGATGTGCTGAAAAATGCAGCAACACCAATGAGTTCACTCCAAAGCGAGAGGCTGAACTGCAGAACATGCCACCATGTTGCAGATTTATTTCGTTGGGGCCCTTCAACATCTGCTATGGGAGTGTACACTATGACTGTGATGTCACCATCCCGTTTCTTCAAATTTTCGCTGCATTCGAGCCGACACATCCTTTTCCAGCGCTTCAACCAATCGTGAGGCCGAAAACGACAGTTTCGAAAACAATGAAACTAGGAATATGGGCCTCTGAACTCACAGCAGCAGCAGCTCAGATTGGACCCATTTGCATGCTCAACAATCCAAGCGGCTGCTATATGATCACAATGGTCAAACAAGAATGCAAGAAAACATCTTTAACATGATTAACATTAACCAAAGATAGCTCTGACCACTAGCAGCCGCCAGTAATATATTCCTTGAAACAGTTAGGTGCTATGCAATGCCATAAATTGCAAAGATCATGGGCTGGCACTGCAATGATGATCAGCAGGCTCCGCTACATATGTACTTGCACACTATTCGGAAACTAACAGCTTGAGGGCTTGTAATTCATACTGCTGACAGAGTTTCCACTGAAATTTTTATTTCTAATTGCTTGGTGCCAAACAATGTTCCAGTACAGTTAGTATTTCCATATAAATTGTTGAAGATATAATCTGTCAGAGCCTGAACCTTGAAGAACGACTCTGCCACATTAACAACCAACTGCCACTGAATCTGGACGTTACTTTTATGCAATGGCAATAAAAATAAGGGTTGGCTTTGAATGCACAGGCTTAAATTGCCTCTCTGAGTGGCAACTTAAAATTTTTTCTGATGGGACACATGCTTGTGCCAATGTAACAGTAAGCATCTGATTAAGAGTACATACGTCCTCAGAGTCTGCCATGACTTCGGAAACAGGAATTGCAGACGTGCTTGCAATAAGTTCATCACCAGAGAGGGGTGCTGCTTTTTTGGTTTCACATTCCTTCCCCTTGGCTCCTGCCTTCTCTGCCAATGCTTCCATCTGCCGAGTACACCTCTCAACAGACTGATCTAAATCTTGAAAGAGAAACAATAAAAGAACCAAATCAGCAGACTTCAAACAAGCAAACTAGAGTATTAGACATCACGAGAACAAATAAGCACAAGAAAATGCTCTATACATACAAAACTCATCCAAAGGAAATGCCCCGAATTGGCCTTGCAATGTTTATCTACTTATTTAGAAAATCCTGCAGGCCCTAAGGGGGGACGCGGGTCTTAAAACTATTTTCTTTATTTCGGGCAAAATCCTTATCATAATTATCACAAAAGTGTCCTTTTTATGAACAAAAAATCTATGAATAGAACCTACAAAGTTTACTTTATTTTATGGGGGTTTAGCATCCCAAAGCGACTCAAGTTATGAGGGACACCGTAATGAAGGGCTCCAGAAATTAGGACCATCTGGGGTTCTTTAACGCGTAGCAACATTGCACAGCTAACGGGCCTCTAGAATTTTGCCTCTTATCGAAATTCGACCGCTGCGGCCGGGATCGCATCCGCGTCTTTCAGGTCAGCAGCCGAGTGCCATAACCACTGAGCCAACGCAGCAGCAGGAGAACGTACAAAATGGGTTGGCTGGTAATTTAGGAAAGCTACTAATTAAATGTAATGCATAATGTAAAAGCCAGTAAAAATAGCATCAGCATGCAGTTCTCCTCCCCAATAAATTTACACCAATATCATTTCAATTTCTGAAGCCAAACAAGAGAAAAAACACCTAAGGCAGAGACTGGATTTGAAAAATCATGAATGTAGATAAACAGATTTCAAGTCTTTGCACTTAATGAGTCACGGGAAATCCTGTAATGGGGAAATGGCTGCAGTGTTGGCTACGCGGTTCTAACGCCATCTTGGAAGGCGTCAAACAAAAGGGCACGAAACGAGCTTTGAAACTGTAGCAAAATGAGGGCGGTTCAGGAGCAGTTTTCGAATTGCGATTGTGAGAAGTGAAAAGTCATTTTGAAGCTCGCGCTTCGTTTTTCAGCCTCACGACTCAAGATATTCATCCTTTTTTTTCTCCTTTGGGATCATTTTGAGCCTAGATATTTTGCGGAGATATAGCCTCAGTACTTAAAAAAAAAAAAGTACATTTGACCACATAGACGAGAAATTTTTTACAACAGGAACCTTTGAGAGCCTGACAGTGAGTTCTATTTTATGGTCACTACCCTGGCCTTTTTGCCCCTGGCCATTCAACACAAACAAGGATGGTTTTCTACTCTCATGCCATTTTCTTTTGGTTTCCCAATAACAGGCCATATTCGACTCAAAAGATACACAAAGGCCTTCAACTTCAACTTCCACCACTGGAAAGCCAAAAGAGGAGAGGAGCGGGGCTTTGACACACTTACAAGAGTGAATTTGTCAAATTAACCTGGCAGAGAATGTGTTTTTGTGAAATTTGTACCTCCACAAATTTGTTTTTCAACTCTTCGTCACTGTGTATGAACTTGCTTTGAAGAGCAATACTCCATTTCATACATCAGGTGCAATGCTGTGAATGTTAGCACTCTTGTTTACCCTGACTACATCCGCAACCAAAAAGTAGTGTGTTCCTCGTGAGGAGGGAAACATAGCAAATGCTCTGTTTCCAGGCTTATTAGAAGATACATTTGCCATGAGCTTGATTAAATACTTCCTTATTGCTGACAACATGCTGTCGCTTTCTCATGACTTTAGACCATTCGGCCACAATACAAGCATGGAGTAACACGCCTCCCTTTATTTCTTTATGCGAACTACTTCAGTACCTTTCATAGTGTTGCACCTGACGTATGAAACGGAGACAGATCTAAATTAATAGAGTTTCAAGGGCGCTTAAAAACCCGTTTCGAAAACCAAGGCTTTTCAAGGATTTGAAGGTTCTATGCAAACCCTGCATGGAGGCAGCACTGGACAACTGTTAAAGCTTTGTCCCATTTTTTCTCATCCTGTCAGTAATCATAAGGTCAAATAAAGCATATAATAATAATTGATTATAAGGAAAGGAAAGGTGCAGTAAATGTCCCACTCTTGGTGGACACTCCAAACATGCCTTACGGTAAGGGATGAGCAAGGGTTGACAAGTAGGAAAGTGTTGCGATAGTGAAGGGCTTTGGATTGATATTAACCACCTCGGGCCTTTCAAGAGCACTGACATCGCACAGCAGCCTCCAATGAAATGCGTCGGCTTGCAGCTGGTATTTGATGCCATGACTTTGTGCTCAGCAGCTGAACCTAGCCGGTGCGCAGGTTCACATACACCAAAGCAAATACATATTTTTGCAATCCATGCAAAGCAAATACATGTGATCTAGCCTTATTTAGCCTACTCCCTGGCTAAACCTTCCCCAAATCCATACAACTGCAGCCTATGTCAAGTCAGCCCCCAGACATAATGATACAGGTGGGGAAAATGAGTGCTTGCTCTGGTTTATCGGGTTTAACAGCCTAAAGCGACTCAGGCTGTGAGGGATACCACAGTGGAGGGCTCCGAATAATTTTGACCATCTGACACCGCACAGTATACAGGCCTTTAGCATTTAACTCCATCGAAGTGCGAATAGCACAGCTGGGATCAGACCCATGTCGTTCGGGGTCAGCAGCCGAGCACCATAACCACTGAGCTGCGGCAGCAGTGAGGGGAAAATAAATTCGGTGAGATAAGCTTAATCAAAATGGGCAGTTTATGCTTTACCTTGTTCAGTCTGTTCTTGGTTCCCTGATTTTTCTGCTTCGTCCTGCCCTCGCTGATCTGTGAAAAAGTAACATTTAATTCACAATACATTGGAATATGAATACACTCTGCCCATTTTAAAAAAAGCACAGATGTCATGACAGCATACAGCTCACAAACAAGAACAGAGTTCATAAATCACTAACCAGGACCAACAGCGGCAACCTGCTTTTGCTGTACAACGGTCCTCCTTCCCCTGCCATAACATGGAAGCAAAAATAACAAAGTCAATGCAAACACACAAAAGATTGAGCGACACCAATGAAAATGGCCAAAATTATACCGATTAATTAAAGATGAGCACAAATGACTGCTCTGGTGCCACAATACCAAAACGTCACTACAAAACTAAGGGGCAAAGCAGTTGCTGATGACAAAGACACTGTGTCAGTGTTTGTTTACGTCCGTTACACTGTTGACAAAGCCGGCATGCTAACCACAAGCACAACTACAGCCCCGCACAGCTTCCCTATCAGGCGAAAAGCCCAACAGCCAGCATACGTGCACTCGGCACCCATGCTTGTGACGCTATTGACAAATGATATCTGAAAGAACGATATGTGAAATTTGTACCTTAGAAGCTGCACGCTTCGCATTCATTCTTTTTCCGTTCTTCGGGCGCTTCGGATTCTTCGGTGGGAACTTATTCCAGTTTTCCGGCGTCCTCTAGTTCAGTCTTCGCTTCGTCACGATGCTCCGGCTTTTTTTTCTTGTTTCCTTTTTTGATTTTCAGTATTAAAGCAAGGTGTATTCGGAAAGAATCTGCACAAAAAATAAATAAAAAGATGCTCCAGAAGGGCCAGCGGTCACTTGCGTTTCGGAAGCGCACACATCAGCTGTTTGTACTAATTCCACAAATTCAAAATACGGTGACTTCCAAACAGCCAGCGAGCAACTGAGTGTTGCTTCAGCGTTGGCATTGCGTGAACATAGAATAAAACATTTCCAGAATACAGCATAACATACAAATTTTGCCGGCGGCTCACCTTCAGCAAAGCACTTCACTAGAACACAGTAGCTGCATACGTCAGTTATGCAAGGGAGAATCAGCAATCATTACGCAGGCCTCTGCTGATATGACTGCAGCATCATACATTCGTCCAAACGTCTACCACCTGAAAAGGCTAAAAAAATGCAGCGTTCGACAACAACAGGCAAGTCAGTGGTCTATGCGAGCAGTTCGCCAGACCGTCAACTTCGCGCTAATCAGTTAGGGTGGTTGCCAGCACACTCCCTTGGCACCACCAGAGATATTACGACAATGTTAAAATAACCTCAACCAATTTTTCGCTAATGCAATTCGAATTTAAGTGAGCTACTATGGGCTCCGTGCGCTGCAGTTTGGCGCGCGCGAGTGGCGCCACCTGGTTAACAACGGTGGCGAAAGGCGGACGCAGCCAACGTAGCTCTCTGGTTCAGTTTGCAGTGAGCGAGGCGAGCGGTGAAGTGTTTCGTCCGAAGGCGAAAACAAACTTGAATAATTATGGGTGCTCTACCTAGTGCTGTGTTTACCCAATGTCATAACATCTATAAAAACACTGCAGTCAAGGTACAGGGTATATTTTAGCGCTTGTCTTGGACATCGTGCATGCTCGCTCATGCTCAGAGGGTCTGCTGGAAATGAGTGCACTGTGGAATTAAATTAACTGAGAAAGGGTTTACACTGACTGGGGTGTTATTAACGTGCTATCATTGGTAGGAGTTGCTTTATGTAGGAGGAAGGAATGCGCTCTGTCAGTCACAGGAAATGGCCTACGGTGAAGTTCTTGGAGCTAGCATCTGAAGTTTAAGCCTTCGTTTGTTATGCTCCTCTGTGGTTCAGCGTGTCAATTTTGTTTCGTTTTTTTTTTTTTTTTGGGGGGGGGGGGGGGGGTTTCGTGCGTGTCTATACTGTGCGAGCGACGTCGTACTTCTGGGAGTACTTATGTCGTCTTTCACGTTGTTTCACCTAAACGTTTGTATATTTATTTGCATCATTTTATTTCCTACAGTGGTTTAAAATTTTGTATTTGTTGCATTTATGAGATCGAATAAAATTCTGAGGACGAATAATAATAAAAAGGGAGTGATTCAAATTTCTCTATATATATATTTCTTGGATTTCACAACATCGCTAAACTCTTAATTTCTGGAATTAATATTTTGATCTTAATGGGGTTTTATCGTCTCAATGCAACTCAGACTATAAGGGGCGCCATAGTATTAGGTTCCAGATAATTTCGAGCACTTGGGGTTCTTTAGCGTGC